>NW_026781068.1:0-7500 GCF_030144855.1 Hypanus sabinus
GCCAACTTGGGCAGAGTGGATCAGGCTTAGCGTTTGTTCTCAAGACTGGAGCGAACCAGACTTCATTACATTCAGACATCCTGAATAAAGCTCAACAGTTTATTCCAAACGACTTTGAAAATATTCAGTTATGGCAAGGAATCAGAAAAGATGAGATATGATGGGACTTTTTTGCAAGTGGAGTGTGGAGTACTACAGTAAGGAAATCTTACTGTATAGAGATTTAGGATGTTACCAAAGACCCCAACAAATTTCTGCAGACGTATTGTGGAGAGCATTACAGCTCGGGACATTGGAGTTCAGAGTACAATTCCAATGTCATACGTAAGGAGTCAGTATGTCCTTCCTGTGGAATACATGGGATTTCTGCAGGTGCTCCAGTTTTCTCCCACAGTCCAAAAATGTACTGGTTAGTAGGTTAATTGGTCATTGCAAATTGTCTCATGACCAGGCAAAGGTTAAACTGGGGGTTACTGGGTGGTATGGCTCGAAGGAGCAAAAGGGCTTTAATCCAGGCTATATCTCAATGAAATAAAATAAAAAATAAAATTCAGACTGGCTGCATCAGAGCCTGATAAGGTGGTTCCAAAGTGCAGGACTGATAGAGGCTGCAGAGGGTTGTAGACACAGCCAGCTCTGTCAGGGGCACAAGCCTCACCTCCGTTACAAACGCCCTCGAGAGATGGTGCCTCAGGAAGGCTCTGCCCAACATTAAGGAACCTTGCCTTATGGGGCATGCCCTCTTCTTATTAATGCCATTAGGGATGGGGAAGTTCAGGAGCCTGAAGTCACACAGTCAACGCTTTAGGAACAGCTTCTTCTCCCCTGATATCAGATTTCTGAATGGACATTGAACCCATGAACACTACCTCGATATTACATTCAAACTATTTATTTCTATCTCTCTTTCTCTCTATCTATCCATTTATTTATTGCAATTTAGTCATAAAGTCATAGAGCACTACAGCACAAAAACATGCCCTTCAGCCCATCCAGTTCATGCTGAATTATTATTCTGCCTGGTCCCATCTACCTGTACCTGGACCATAGCCCTCCATACCCCTCCCATCCATGCACTCATCCAAATTTCACTTGAATGTTGTTTAAACCTATAATAATTGATTTACATACTACACAAAATGACAAATATCACGTGTTGGTGATAATCAGCCTGATTCTAATTCGGATTCAGATTCTGAACTGTAGAGGTGACCTCTCCTGGAGTGCGCAAATGTGTTTAGTCTGACAGAGTCCTGGAGACGTATAGCACAGAAATGGGCCCTTTGTCCCATCTAGAGATAGGAGCATATTGTTCCCTTATAGTGGGGACACAGGTGGACAGGGTGGCAAACACTTGCAGTAAGTTTTAGGGCCTTGGGGATTGTTATAGAACTGAGAGACCAAAGAGTACAGTTACTTGCAGCCCAGATGAAGGGTCTTGGCCAGAAATATTGACTTTCATAGATGCCGCCTGACCTGCTGAGCTCCTCCAGCACTGTGTGTGGTTCTGGTTCAGGTGCATAGTTCCCAGAGATTGAAGACACAGGTGGACAGGATGTTGAACTTACACAGTAAGGGATAGGGCGCTATGGAGATTGTTGTCAGTCCCCACTAATCCCATTCATCTGCAATAAAGTCCATCAGGGCATTGGGCCCATCGAGTCTGCTCCACCGTTCAAGCATGGCTGGTTTACTGTTCTTCTCAACTCCATGCTCCTGCTTTCTCCCTGTAAGCCTTGTTGCTCTTACTAATCAAAAACCTATCAATCCTTGCTTTAAGTATACTCAGTGACTTGGCTTCCACAGATTCACCACCATCTGACTAAAGAAATCTCTGTTCTAAACAGTCATCCCTCTATTTTAAGGCTGTGCCTTCTGGTCCTAGTCTCCCCTACTATGGGCAACATGCTCTCCCTTCAATATTCAATAGGTTTCAATGAGAATTCCCTCTCATTCTTTTAAACTCCAAAGAGGATAGGTCCGGAGCCATCAAACACTCCTCATACGTTAAACCTTTAATTCCCAGGATCATCCTCATGAACGTTGAATCGTGGCTATTAATATTTGAGTAACTTTTATAATGGAGTTTGTTATTTATAATAAATGAGAGAATAGAGCCACAAGACATTGAAAGGAGTGACACAGTACTGCAACAGGGACACAGGGTCAGTTCTCGCCACTGTCTGAAAGGAGTTTGTGACCGTGTGGGTTCTCTTTGGGTGCTCCCAAAGACGTCTGGGTTAGTAGGTTAATTAGTCACATGGGTTTATTTGGGCAGCACAGGCTTCTTGGGCTGGAAGGGCTTTTTACCATGATGTATCTCTAAATAAATTTTAAAAATGTTAAGATAAATTAATGAAAATAAAAATTGAAGAATATTCAGGAACTTAGGAGATTGGACATTACATAATACATGCCCTTCGGCCCATGATGTTGTGCCAACTTTTTTTACCTACTGTAAAATCAAGCTAACTTTTCCCTCTGACATAGCCTTCATTTCTCTATCATTCATGTGCCTCTCTAAAATACCCCATTGTATCTGCCTTAACACCTCCCCTGGCAGTGTGTTCCACACATGCATCACTCTCTGTATAAGAAAACTCACCTCTGACATCTCCCCTGTACTTTCCTCCAATCACTTAAAAATTATGCCCCTGATATTAGCTACCTCCGCCCCAGGAAATAGTCCTTGGTTCTCCTTTGCAACAGGAAGAAATAATCAAAATAATTTTGTCTGTGTGACTGAGAAAATAATTTGGTAAAAAAATCTAGCACTTCATTGTTTCAAAATAAGAAAAACAGAAAGCAAACCGTGCACACAAGGGGATAAGGATTTTTAATTATAGATGTGTTTCACAAGATATTTAAAGGCAATTTCTTCCCTTTTCATCTAAGTGGTAAATTTCATACTTCCCAATTACTGTATCCACACTGAGCTGCAGAAGTGATGAGTGAAACTGACTTCCAGCAAAGCTGATGGTGTCACTCTAAGGAACTCATCTTATAAAAACTTGTCAATTCCTCAGGCTTATTCCGTCTTCAGCCCCCTTCCTTTGCAGTTCGCATCAACTCTTCCTGTAATGAAATGACTAATACCCACCCACTTGTACCCACTGTACATCCTGAGTGCTTACATCCCTGTGACTATCAACCCGACCCAATCTTGCACTGTTTACAAATACTCTTCTTTTCTGCTGAGGGTGGTGTAATTGAAATTTAGAGTGAAGTCCACAGAAAGCCAGAGTGTTGCTCAAGGCAGAGTAAAAGATGGAAGTGTAAGGAACAGATGGGTTTTTGTGAGAGGGTAGTAGTTTCACATCACAGAGGATCTCACTTGGACTGTACCTACCTGCTGTGTGGTGAAAAAAGCACAACTCTCCTCGTTCACCTCTGACGGCTGAAGAAGTTCAGCATGAGTCCCCAAATCCTTCGGACTTTCTACAGGGGCACCATCAAGAGCATCCTGACTGGCTGGTACGGGAACCGTACTACCGTCAATCATAGGGCACTGCAGAGAGTGGTGCGGACAGCCCAGTGCGAACCGTACCACCCTCAATCACAGGGCACTGCAGAGAGTGCTGCGGACAGCCCAGTGCGAACCGTACCACCCTCAATCACAGGGCACTGCAGAGAGTGGTGCGGACAGCCCAGTGCGAACCGTACCACCCTCAATCACAGGGCACTGCAGAGAGTGGTGCGGACAGCCCAGTGCGAACCGTACCACCCTCAATCACAGGGCACTGCAGAGAGTGGTGCGGACAGCCCAGTGCGAACCGTACCACCCTCAATCACAGGGCACTGCAGAGAGTGGTGCGGACAGCCCAGTGCGAACCGTACCACCCTCAATCACAGGGCACTGCAGAGAGTGGTGCGGACAGCCCAGTGCGAACCGTACCACCCTCAATCACAGGGCACTGCAGAGAGATGCTGCCCCCGGCACATCCTCGCTGATTTGACTCGATGCAAGCAATACATTTCACTGTATGTGTCGATGTACATGTGATAAATACGGTCACTGGCCGCTCTATCACGTCCACCTGCTCGTTAATGCAAATATCTAATCAGCCAATCGCAAGGCAGCAACTCAATGCATAAAAGTATGCAGACACGGTCAAGAGGTTCAGTTGTTGTTCAGATTGAACAGGAAACAACCAGGTGAAAGCACCTTATTAATGAGGAGAGTGGCCAGACTGGTTCAAGGCGACAGTAACTCAAGTAACCAGTGGTGTGCTTCTCTGAGAGCTCAACACGTCCAGCCTTGAAGAGCCTGAGCCGCAGCAGCAGAAACCCACAAACGTACATTCAGTGATGACTTTATTTGGCACAGAAAGTACCTAAGTGGTCACTGAGTGTGAAACTAATCTTTAGATCTATGGAAGGGCCAGTACAGAGTGGGGCAGGTTTTAGATGCAGGGTGTGTGGGTGGGAGAAGCTGTGAAACCAAGTCTGAAAAGGTGACCTTGGAACAAGAGCACGGAGTGCAGCAGGGTTAGAGGCTGCTCAGACCGTCAAGCTTGGCAGTAAGTTTACAGATGACACTAAATATGTGGAAGGATGTGGAAGCTATGGAGAGGGTGCAGAGGAGATTTACCAGGATGTTGCCTGGATTGGAGAACAAGTCATATGAAGCAAAGTCAGCAGAGCTGGGACTTTTCTCTTTGGAGCGTAGAAGAATGAGAGGGGACTCAATAGAGGTCTACAAGATTATGAGAGGCATAGATAGGGTGGATAGTCAGTACCTGTTTCCCAGGGCACCAATAGCAAACACAAGAGGGCATAGGTACAAAATTAAGGGAGGGAAGTTTAGGGGAGACATCAGGGGTAAGTTTTTTTACACAGAGGGTTGTGAGTGCCTGGAATGACTTGCCACGGATGGTGGTGGAGGCTAAAACATTAGGGCCTCTTGGACAGGGACATGGATGAAAGAAAAATAGAGGGTTATGGGGTAGTGTGGGTTTAGTGCTTTTTTTTAGGATTATATGGGTTGGCACAACATGGAGGGCTGAAGGGCCTGTACTGTGCTGTAGTGTTCTATGGTTCATTGGTTAAATAGATGGTGTGCCTGACAGCGAAGGTGGCTCACAGGATTTACGGAGGGATCTTGATCAGCTGGCAGAGCAGTCTGAGGAATGACAAATTACATTTCGGGAAGGCAAGTAAAAGCAGGTGCTCGGGCCCTGGGGAGCCGTGTAGAACAGAGGGACCTCGGGTCCATAGAGAGGAGGCTGGTTTCTGTGATGTTGATCCAGTCTTCCCTCCCTGCTACAACTTTCCAGTCTGTAAATCTCCTCTGCAGCACAATCACATACTGGGCAGGTCTTTGTTTAAACGCTGATGGTGTGGAGATCTAGGTTAACTCAAAGACTTATGGTAATGTTTTTGAAACTGGGAGGGGGCAGGGCAGTAGTGCTAGTCTTGTAGCAGCTGAGAGGAAGTGTCTGTGTTGGCCAGTGTTTGCAACCTGCTAAAGTCTGTGCACTGCCTGTCTCTCAGGGGTTGGTGTTGGCCAGTAAGTCCGTGTCTCCGCAACCCCCTCTGCACTGTAGCACTGCGAGTGAATTATTTCCTCAGGAGGGTGATACAGTCATGGAAGAACTCCAGGCAGGTAAGTGACTTGTCAAGCTCCTCAATGCTGCCAACTATGCCCTCCATCAGTGTCCGCTCACTGACGTGCCCCAGCACAGAGTGAAGTGGCACAGAAAGATCCAGGCTGGAGATGAAGAGGAGACAGGGAGATCATGTTGAGAGTGAGAGTCTTGACAGGGGAGATGCTGAAAGATTGTTTCCCCTGGTAAGGGAGTGTGGATAAAAGGGAGAACAAGAAAAAAACTGCTGGGGGAACAATGTATTGAGTAGTATCCGTGGGGTGGGAAAGGAAGTGTGATGTTCAGGTCGAGACGCTTTAGGAGTCAAGGGTCCTGACCTGAAGCATTCACAATTCAAAATCTGAATCAGGTTTATTATACAGTGTGAAATCTGTCATGTTTTGTGCAGTACAATGCAAGACAAAAAATTGCTGTGAATTACAATATAAATAAAATGATAACAAGTGGAAGAGAGGAATAGTGAGGTAGAGTTCATGGGTTCATGGTCTGTTCAGAAATCTGATAGCAGAGGGGAGAAGGTGTTTCTAACACACTGAGTGTGTCTTTAGGCTCCTGCACTAGGTTGTAAGGTTGGCATATACCAGATGTTGAGGGTTCTTCATGATGAATGAACCCTTTTTGAAGATGCTGGGTAGGATTGTGCCCTTTATGGAGCTGGCTGAATCTAAAACCCTGTGCAAATCACTCTCCGCACCCCCACCCCTCTCGTGACAGACGGGTGCGTTGCTCCCGCGGCTTGCTTTCTGCACGGAGGAGCCTCCTGAGGGCCGGAGATTCAGGACCATCCTATGGAAGCAGAGGGATGAGGAGGAAACTTTTATTTTGGAAGTCTCCACCCGCTGAACTATGGGGAGGCATCGAGTGCGGTCCTGTGCCATGAAAGGGACACATTCTTGGTTAAAAAGGGAGTCAACAGTTGTGGGGAACTGAAAGGGATCTAAACTTCTTTTCCTGCACTGTCTCCTCATCTCACGTTTGCATGAACCGTTCTCCAACTTCCATACTTCCTAGTAGACGTGCTGTGAGTATGCCCAAGGTCAGTCATGAGCCTATGTAGTTCTGGAACTTCATACTATGAAATTGGTTTCCTGTTGGACAGACTCTAGGAAGGAGCTCACCATAAAACCATAAGACATCGGAGCAGAATTAGGTTGTTCAGCCCACCAAGTCTGTTCCACCATTCCATCACAGCTGATTTATAATCCCTCGCAACCACATACCACCGTCTTCTCCCCTTGACTAATCAAGTATCCATCAACCTCTTCCTTAAGTACCCAATGATGGCCTCCATGGCCGTCTGTAGCAATGAATTCCAGAGATTCACCACGTTCTGGCTTAAGGTATTCCCTATTCTAAAGGGACGTCCTTTTATCCTGATGCTGTGCCCTTCGGTCCTGGACTCCCCCACTTTTCGAAATAACTTCTCCACATCCAGTCTTTCAAAATTCAGCAGGTTTCATCTAATTTAGATTAAGATTCATAAAGATTATATCTCACCTTGCAAAAGGAGATTCAGGATTCAGGATTCCCATTCCCATTCCCACTCAACACCAGGATCACACTGTTGAAACCTGAGGCCATGTAGACAGCAGTCTAGAGGGCTTCTGTGATTGAATAACGGGTGAGATGCTGGAGACGTTCCCTGTAGACCCACAGAATGAGGCAGAGAGCTTCAGGGTAAAAATCACTGCTGTGGAGAAGTTTTGTGGGTATGATGGAGACACCTGGATGGTATATTGCCTCAGTTTGGGTATACTTAAGGCAGAGGTTGATAGATTCTTGATTGGTCAGGGATATGGGGAGAAGGCAGGAGATTGGGGCTGAGAGGGTACATTGATCAGCCATGATGAAATGGTGGAACAGCCTCAATGGGCCAAACGGCCTAATTCTGCTC
>NW_026781068.1:12500-15668 GCF_030144855.1 Hypanus sabinus
TATTCCCCATCCCCTTTACTCTCTCTCACTTTAACTCATTGCCTGCCTATCATCTCCCTCGGGTGCTCCCCACCCCTTTTCTTTCTTCCGTGGCTTTCTGTCCTCGCCTGACAGATTCTTCCTTCTCCAACCCTCTATCTCTTTCACTAATCGACCCTAGCTCTACACCCCCCACCCCAGATTTCACTTACCACCTTTTGTTTCTCTCTCCCCTCCCTCCACCTTCTAAATCTGAGTCCTCATCTTTTTGTTTGGTCCTGATGAAGGGTCTCGGCCCGAAGTGTTGACTGTAACTCTTTTCCACAGAGGCTGCCTGGCCTCCTGAGTTTGTCCAGCATTTATTGTGTGTTGCTTGGATTTCCAGCATCTGCAGATTCTCTCTTGTCTGTTCCCTTTATTCTTGTTTGGTCTGGGTCTAAGATTGAAGGGTTTGGATCTTGCCCTAGGTTCAGTCTCCTTTCTGATACATTTTTAAGCCACCCTGAGACTAAAAGCTTTCTCCCTCCTGTGATGAGGCATTTTGGTGAGTGAATGTTTCCTATAATGATTATTTGTCACGTCACTGTCTGAGGTGGACTCACATGGTTTGGCCATTGTAATGTCTGTTGCTAGGGAGGGTTCCTCAGAGTGGTTTAAGTTCCTTTGAAACACTCATATGGAACTTGAAACATTGCAGAGAACAGCACAGGGACAGAACCTTCACCTCAATGCCTGTGCTGACAATGATACCAATGTAAATGGATCTTTCCTGCTGTATCGCTTCGACACTGCCCGCCTGAATGCCTCTTAAACACCTCCACTGTATCTACATCCACCACCCCTCTGTTTCAATCACCAACACCTCCATGGGACTGAATGTATGTACAGCTATCGTCATACACACACACACACACACACACACACACACACACACACACACACACACACACACACTCACACACACACACACACACACACACACACACACACACACTCCCACACACACACTCAGACACACACACACACACACACACACACACACACACACACACACACACTCACACCCCACACCCACACACAATCATACTCACACACACACTCACACCCCACACCCACACACACACTCAGACACACACACACACATACAGATACACACACATCCCCACACCCACACACACACAGATACACACACACCTCCACACATACATACACACACACACCCACATCCACACACACACACTCACACCCACACCCACACACACCCCACACCCACAACACACACACACACACACACACACTCAGACACACACACACACACACATACAGATACAGACACACACCCACACACACACTCAGACACACACCCACACACAATCATACTCACACACACACTCACACCTCCACACCCACACACACACACACACACACACTCACACCCCACACCCACACACACACTCAGACACACACACACACACACACACATACAGATACACACACACCCCCACACCCACACACACACACAGATACACACACACCTGCACACATACACACACACACACACACACACACACTCAGACACATACACACACCCACACACACACCCACACCCACAGCACACACACATACACACACCCCACACCCACACACACTCACACACACACACACACTCAGACACACACACACACTCAGACACATACACACACCCACACACACACCCACACCCACAGCACACACACATACACACACCCCACACCCACACACACTCACACACACACACACACACTCAGACACATACACACACCCACACCCACACACACTCACACACACACACACACTCAGACACATACACACACCCACACCCACAGCACACACACATACACACACCCCACACCCACACACACTCACACACACACACACACTCAGACACATACACACACCCACACACACACCCACACCCACACTCACACACACTCACACCCCCACACTCACACACACATACACACACCCCCACACTCACACCCACACACAATCATACTCACACACACACTCACACCCCCACACTCACACACACATACACACACCCCCACACTCACACCCACACACAATCATACACACACACACACACACACTCAGACACACACACACACACACACACACACACACACACACACACACACACTCACACCCCACACACACACACAATCATACTCACACACACACTCACACCCCACACCCACACACACACTCAGACACACACACACACATACAGATACACACACATCCCCACACCCACACAGATACACACACACCTCCACACATACACACACACACCCACATCCGCACACACACTCACACCCACACCCACACACACCCCACACCCACAACACACACACATACACACACACACACACACACACACACACACTCAGACACACACACACATACAGATACAGACACACACCCACACACAATCATACTCACACACACACTCACACCCCACACCCACACACACATACAGATACACACACACCTGCACACATACACACACACCTCCACACATACACACACACACCCACAAACACCCCCACACCCACACACACACTCAGACACATACACACACCCACACACACACCCACACCCACAGCACACACACATACACACACCCCACACCCACACACACTCACACACACACACACTCAGACACACACCCCACACTCACACCCACACACAATCATACACACACACACACACACACACACTCAGACACACACACACACACACACACACACACACACACACACTCACACCCCACACACACACACAATCATACTCACACACACACTCACACCCCACACCCACACACACACTCAGACACACACACACACACATACAGATACACACACATCCCCACACCCACACAGATACACACACACCTCCACACATACACACACACACCCACATCCACACACACACTCACACCCACACCCACACACACCCCACACCCACAACACACACACATACACACACACACACACACACACACACACACACTCAGACACACACACACATACAGATACAGACACACACCCACACACAATCATACTCACACACACACTCACACCCCACACCCATACACACACAGATACACACACATACAGATACACACACACCTGCACACATACACACACA
>NW_026781069.1:0-15561 GCF_030144855.1 Hypanus sabinus
CCCGTCCCCCATCGTCCTCCCTCCTCTCTCAGTCTCCACCCTGCCCCCCTCATCCCTCCCACCTCACCCGTCTCCCTCCCATCGTCCTCCCTCCTCTCCCAGTCTCCACCCTGCCCCCCTCATCCCTCCCACCTCACCCCTGTCTCCCTCCCATCGTCCTCCCTCCTCTCCCAGTCTCCACCCTCTGTCCCCCTCATCCCTCCCACCTCACCCGTCTCCCTCCCATCGTCCTCCCTCCTCTCCCAGTCTCCACCCTCTGTCCCCCTCATCCCTCCCACCTCACCCGTCTCCCTCCCATCGTCCTCCCTCCTCTGCCGGTCTCCCTTCACCCTCTGACCCCCTCATCCCTCCCACCTCACCCGTCTCCCTCCCATCGTCCTCCCTCCTCTCCCAGTCTCCACACTCTGTCCCCCTCATCCCTCCCACCTCACCCCTGTCTCCCTCCTCTCCCACCCTCATCCCTCCCACCTCACCCGTCTCCCTCCCATCGTCCTCCCTCCTCTCCCAGTCTCCACCCTCTGTCCCCCTCATCCCTCCCCACCTCACCCGTCTCCCTCCCATCGTCCCTCCCTCCTCTCCCAGTCTCCACCCTCTGTCCCCCCCTCATCCCTCCTGTCTCCCTCCCATCGTCCTCCCTTCCTCTCCCAGTCTCCACCCTCTGTCCCCCCTCATCCCTCCTGTCTCCCATCCCATCGTCCTCCTCCACCACTCCCAGTCTCCACCCTGTGTCCCCCTCATCCCTCCCACCTCACCCCTATCTCCCTCCCATCGTCCTCCCTCCTCTCCCAGTCCACCCTCAGTCCCCCTCATCCCTCCCACCTCACCCCCTCTCCCTCTCCATCGTCCTCCCTCCTCTCCCAGTCTCCACCCTCTGTCCCCCTCATCCCTCCCACCTCACCCGTCTCCCTCCCATCGTCCTCCCTCCTCTCCCAGTCTCCACCCTCAGTCCCCCTCATCCCTCCCACCTCACCCCTCTCCCTCTCCATCGTCCTCCCTCCTCTCCCAGTCTCCACCCTCAGTCCCCCCTCATCCCTCCCACCTCACCCCTGTCTCCCTCCCATCCCAGTCTCCACCCTCTGTCCCCCTCATCCCTCCCACCTCACCCGTCTCCCATCGTCCTCCCTCCTCTCCCAGTCTCCACCCTCTGTCCCCCTCATCCCTCCCACCTCACCCCTGTCTCCCTCCCATCCCAGTCTCCACCCTCTGTCCCCCTCATCCCTCCCACCTCACCCGTCTCCCTCCCATCGTCCTCCCTCCTCTCTCAGTCTCCACCCTCTGTCCCCCTCATCCCTCCCACCTCACCCGTCTCCCTCCCATCGTCCTCCCTCCTCTCCCAGTCCTCCACCCTGTCCCCCTCATCCCTCCCACCTCACCCCTGTCTCCCTCCCATCCCAGTCTCCACCCTCTGTCGTTCCCCCTCATCCCTCCCACCTCTGTCCCCCTCATCCCTCCCACCTCACCCGTCTCCCTCCCATCGTCCTCCCTCCTCTCCCAGTCTCCACCCTCTGTCCCCCTCATCCCTCCCACCTCACCCCTGTCTCCCTCCCATCGTCCTCCCTCCTCTCCCAGTTCTCCACCCTCTGCCCCTCCTCAGTCCCTCCCACCTCACCCCTGTCTCCCTCCCATCGTCCTCCCTCCTCTCACAGTCTCCCCTTCACCCTCCGCCTCCCTTATCCCTGCGCATCTCCCTTCACCCTCTTGACCAACCTCAACCCCGTCTCCCTCCCAGTGAGGAAAGCTAATGGCATGTTGGCCTTTATAACAAGGGGAGTCGAGTATAGGAGTAATGAGGTCCTTCTGCAGTTGTATAGGGCCCTGGTGAGACCACACCTGGAGTATTGTGTGCAGTTTTGGTCTCCAAATCTGAGGAAGGACATTCTTGCTATTGAGGGAGTGCAGCGTAGGTTCACGAGGTTGATTCCGGGGATGGCGGGTTTGTCATATGTTGAAAGATTGGAGCGACTGGGCTTGTATACACTGGAATTTAGAAGGATGAGAGGGGATCTGATTGAATCATATAAGATTATTAAGGGATTGGAGACGCTAGAGGCAGGAAACATGTTCCTGATGTTGGGGGGAGTCCAGAACCAGAGGCCACAGTTTAAGAATAGGGGGGGGGCCATTTAGAACGGAGTTGAGGAGAAACTTTTTCACCCAGAGAGTGGTGGATCTGTGGAATGCTCTGCCCCAGAAGGCAGTGGAGGCCAATTCTCTGGATGCTTTCAAGAGAGAGTTAGATAGAGCTCTGAAAGATAGTGGAGTCAGGGGATATGGGGAGAGGGCAGGAACGGGGTACTGAGTGTGGATGATCAGCCACGATCACAGTGAATGGCGGGGCAGGCTCAAAGGGCCGAATGGCCTACTCCTGCACCTATTGTCTATTGTCTATCCTGTTGGATATAATATTTACTATAAACGACTGTCATTGCGCATTTGAACAGAGATGCATCGGAAAGATGTTTACCCTATCGTGTCTGCGAAGGATGTAAGTGATAAAGTCGATTCAGTTCCCATTCCCATCCCTCGAACGGCCCCCTCTGGGATGACCAGGTGGACTCCGGACCTCACGACGTGCCTCGTCGCGGCCCCCCGTCCCAGGACGTTGTGGGGGCTTGCTCCCGGAGCCTCCTGCTTACCGGCAAGGTTTCCGGCAGGTCTGGAAACATCCCAGGACATCCCCGGTGTACTCCTTGTACAGCTGGAAGTAGCAGTGCCCTGTGGGGAGGGGGGGAGAGGGGTTAGAGAAAGAGGGAGCAGGACAGAGAGGAGGGGGAGAGGCAGCGACAGAGAGAGAACGAGATTAAGAGGGAAGGGGTAGAGAGAGCAGGATGGGAGACATTGGCAGGGCAAGAATGAGGGAAGAGTGAGAGAGAGAGACAAGGGAGTGATAGTTGGGGAAGGAGGAGTTCGGGGAGGGTCACACACAGAGGTTAACACCCTCAGTAATGAGACAGTGGAGGCCCAATGGTTTCCCTTGGTGACCAAACTGAGAGGCCTGAGGCCTATACACCGGGCCCTTAGTAACAGGATGGAGAAGGCCTGGGGCCTACGTCGAACGGGACACTAAACTCTCGGGCTTCATGGAGCATCATCACGAAGAATGAGAGGGGATCTTATTGAGAAAATAAGAAAGAGGAGCAGGAGTCGGTCCCGTCGAGCTTGCCCCGCCGTTCGATAAGATCACAGCTGATCTGGCCATGGGCTCATCTCCACCGACCTGCCTTTTCCCCGTCACCCCCTGCTCTGCAAAAATCTACCCAACCTTGTCTTAAAAATATACTTAGTGAAGGAGCCTCCACTGCTTCATGGGGCAGAGAGTTCCACAGATTCACCCCTTCCCCCCGGGAAAAGCAGTTTATTGAAACATGGAAAACCTACAGCACAATACAGGCCCCTTCGGGCCCCACAAAGCACGTCCCTACCTGAGAACTCCCTCGGCTTTACCCGTACCCCTCTATTTTTTCTAAGTTCCACGTACCTATCCAGGAGTCTCTTAAAGGACCCTATCGTGTCCGCCTCCGCCCCATTCCACGCACTCTGCGTAAAAAAACTTAACCCCGACACCTCCTCTGTACCTAAACTGTGCCTTCGACATCATCTACGGCATTGGACTTCTGCTGCTCGGTTAGCAAACCTGCCGGCGATAATAAGCCCGACTCAACCCTTTGGACTCCCCTCTCCTCCGAGCCGGGTGGTCCGGTGAGGACGTGCGCCGCCCTGTTCCGTTCGTCTCCAGGAATGACCGCGACTGCCCCCCACAAACCGTGGCCCGTCGCTACCTGTGAAGCCTTCCGGGCCACCAGCCCTCCGAAAGAGGCCTCCCGGCCCACCGGCAGAGCGCGAGGCGCCGGGCGCTCTCCCTCCTCACCGCGGCGGAGAAATCGGCACCCGCGGACGGTCTGACCGAAACCCTCTGCCGGGGCGATGCGGGCCGCGCCCGGGGGCGGGTTCCCGTCGCACCTTCCGCGCAGGCCGCCTTCTCCCCTTCCGGGTCACCCCAGCCACCACGCGGAAGCTTCCGACGTGCGTCAGGGGGAATATGTCAAGAGCGGTTTAAAAAAAAAGAGATCTTTTCCGCCCCAGCACTTCTTTCCGAGGGCAAAGGGGACGGATCCGCCTGCATTTTCCGTGACCAGCCGCCGCCCCGAGTTCGGAGCCCATCTCCGAACCCGCGCTGTGGCCGTTAGCGGACGACCCTCGTGTGGGTTGGAAGTGCTTCTCCGCAGCGTTAAGGGAGTGTGAATGTGACACGCCCCGCGGGTACCTTGTGACTGTCTTATAACCGTGATGTAATCGCGTGTCTTGTGAGCACGATGTACGGTCGGCCCTCCTTATCCGCGGATTCCGCACGCGCGAATTCAACCGCGGATCGCGAAAACCCGGAAGTGCTCTTCCAGCACTTGTTGCTCGAGCATGTACAGACTTCTTTTCTTGTCATTATTCCCTGAACAATGCAGCACAACAACCATTTTACATTGTATTCCGTATTATAAGTAATCTAGGGATGATTTAAAGTATACAGGAGGATGTGCATGGGTTATCGTGGATCGGGATCGAAAAAAATCGGAAGTTCTCTGACTAACTAAGTCAGAACAGGTGCATCCAGTATTATTTAGCAACAGTTAGTCAAACGTTTGTCGTAGTATATAGTATATATTTTACCTTTCTATGCATTTAAAACACTTAATAACGTATGTTTCAGCGCCGGGCTTGGGAACGGAAGTTCTCGGGACAGACCGCTCCCGAGTGCCGGGTTGAAGTGAGGGTCAAAACCCCAAAACCCAATAATTAAACCACTGCGTTGCTCAGTAATAATTGTAGCTTTCATCGGGGCAGAGCCTTTCTCACTTTTTCCTTTAAAATTGTTCTGCTCGTTGACCGACTGTAGCCCAACACTTTTCCGATAACCGGTGGCGTTTTGCCTCTTTCTGATCGCTTTATTGTTTCCACTTTATTTTTAATCATGATCGTGATTATTTTTGCAAAGAAAAACACCGTGGGTACAGAGATGAGCCGCTGGGTCCTAATGTCCACCGCACCGAGACGGGTTAAATAAGGTCCGGGGTTCCACCGGGTCCTAACGTCCACCGCACCGAGACGGGTTAAATAAGGTCCGGGATTCCGCCGGGTCCCGATGTCCACCGCACCGAGACGGGTTACATAAGGTCCGGGGTTCCGCCGGGTCCTGATGTCCACCGCACCGAGACGGGTTAAATAAGGTCCGGGGTTCCGCCAGGTCCTAACGTCCACCGCACCGAGACGGGTTGAATAAGGTCCGGGGTTCCGCCGGGTCCTAATGTCCACCGCACCGAGACGGGTTAAATGAGGTCCGGGGTTCCGCCGGGTCTTAATGCCCACCGCACCGAGACGGGTTAAATAAGGTCCGGGGTTCTGCTGGGTCCTGAGGTCCACCGCACCGAGACGGGTTAAATAAGGTCCGGCGTTCCGCCGGGTCCTAATGTCCACCACTCCGAGACGGGTAAAATAAGGTCCCGGGTTCCGCCGGGTCCTGAGGTCCACCGCACCGAGACGGGTTAAATAAGGTCCGGGTTTCCGCCGAGTCCTAATGTCCACCGCACCGAGACGGGTTAAATAAGGTCCGGGGTTCCGCCGGGTCCTAACGTCCACCGCACCGAGACGGGTTGAATAAGGTCCGGGGTTCCGCCGGGTCCTAATGTCCACCGCACCGAGACGGGTTAAATAAGGTCCAGGGTTCCGCCGGGTCCTGATGTCCACCGCACCGAGACGGGTTAAATAAGGTCCGGGGTTCCGCCGGGTCCTAACGTCCACCGCACCGAGACGGGTTAAATGAGGTCCGGGGTTCCGCCGGGTCTTAATGTCCACCACACCGAGACGGGTTAAATAAGGTCCGGGGTTCCGCCGGGTCCTGATGTCCACCGCACCGTGACGGGTTAAATAAGGTCTGGGGTTCCGCCGGGTCCTGATGTCCACCGCACCGAGACGGGTTAAATAAGGTCCGGGGGTTCCGCCGGGTCCTAATGTCCACCGCACCGAGACGGGTTAAATAAGGTCCAGGGTTCCGCCGGGTCCTGAGGTCCACCCCACCGTGACGGGTTGAATAAGGTCCGGGGTTCTGCCGGGTCCTAATGTCCACCGCACCGAGACGGGTTAAATAAGGTCCGGGGTTCCCCCGGGTCTTAATGTCCACCGCACCGAGACGGGTTAAATAAGGTCCGGGGTTCCGCCGGGTCTTAAGGTCCACCGCACCGAGACGGGTTAAATAAGGTCCGGGGTTCCGCCGGGTCTTAAGGTCCACCGCACCGAGACGGGTTAAATAAGGTCCGGGGTTCCGCCGGGTCTTAAGGTCCACCGCGTTGAACAGGTTGGAAAAGGGTCTTGAGCGTCCCGCGCATTATGGTATCTGCGGTGGGGGGGGGGGGTGGTCCCAGATCCGATCCCTCGCGGATAAGGAGGGCTGACTGTAATTGTCTTGTGATGGTGGGGTGATGTCATTTTCCCGCCAGTGTGAGGTCACGTGATGGGTGGTTCCGGCAGGTATGTCTCCCATCCACTCCGTAATGTACTGGTTAGGCACAGGAGTACGTTCGGCCAGAGACTCATTCCACCGAGATGCAACACAGAGCGTCATAGGAAGTCATTCCCGCCTGTGGCCATCAAACTTTACAACTTCAGCTCGGAGTGTCAGACACCCCGAACCAATAGGCTGGTCCTGGTCTGATTTCCACAGCATAATTTACTTATTATTATTCAATTGTTTATGTTTTTTATATTGCTATATTTCTTCACTATTCTTGGTTGGTGCGGCTGTAACGAAACCCAATTTCCCTCGGGGTCAATAACGTATGTCTGTCTGTATTGGAGAGAGAAGACCTGACCAAAGTTCGGGAACCCGAAGGCTTGAGTAAAGCTGGTGTCATTCGAAGGTTTTATAAAGGATCGACCTTATTGGGTCTCCGTTCAGGAATAGTGGCCTGCACCTGACATAGCCCCTGCAAGATCAGGAAGGTTTGTGCAGCATTCACCCTCCAGCAAAAAAAAAGGTCAGTTCCTTTAAGCCGTTTTATTTCCTTCGTCGTGAATCCTTTGGACGAGGCATCGTTGGGCTGGGATCGGCAGTAACGTCTCGTCTTCGAAGAAATCAGTTCTCAGGGAAGTCTCTCCTTACTGACTGTATAAATCACTTGGGCTTTCGAATTTACCACTTTAAGACTGTTTGAGTTTACCACTTTAAGACTGTTTGAATTTACCACTTTAAGAACTATTCCAGAGGCTGGCTGTTTGTTGAATTACCGAATGTATAGCAGTTAATTTCTGGTTAAGTTAGTCGTTTGCTTACATCTCACTTTTGTTGAGCAGAGTTTAATAAACGTTGGTGTTCGTTTATAAAATCAGAATTCTATACTCAAATTCAACCCTCAATTCAGACTCAATTCAACCCTCCTGATGAGGGTTTCGGCCCGAATCGTCGTCACTACCTCCTCCCACAGGTGCTGTCTGGCCCGCCGAGTTCTGCCAGCGTTTTGTGTTTTTTATTTATTTCCGGCATCTGCAGATTCACTCGTGTTGCCTCTCAATTCTATATTCATTGTTGCCCTCCGTGCAACAGTGAGGCAACGGCTGGGGGTGTTCACAGTGGAGGCCAAGTCTCTGGATGCATTCACGAGAGAGTTCTTAAAGATAGTGGAGTCAGGGGATATGGGGAGAGGGCAGGAACGGGGTACTGATTGTGGATGATCAGCCATGATCACAGTGAATGGCGGGGCAGGCTCGAAGGGCCGAATGGCCTACTCCTGCAACTACTGTCTATTGACGCGTCACCGGGTCTGGCCACGGACCTGTCAGTGTAATTGGGAAATCCTAAGGAAGAGAAAGGGCTGCGACGGGCCTTGGGGCACCCGCCACTGCTGGCATTTCCTCAGAGCACTGGTGCAAAGGTCCTGGGGCGCCAATGGTGTGGCCGCAGTACGTGATGCTCGGCTTAAAGGATTCACCGCTGTTGCGACGCGCTCGGAGCCCATCACCTTCTAACCTTTCCCAACACCCCCTCGGGCTCTCGGAGATGTCCCTTGCCGTGGAAACGGAGAAAACCGACGGCACAATACAGGCCCTTCGGCCCGCAAAGCTGTGCCGAACCTGTCCTAAACCTTGTCATCCAGGTGCCCGGGAAGACTTGCAGTGCCTGGCTTCGTGCCAGAGTGTAGAAGCCACTCCAGAAATTAAGCCTATTGCAGCAATGAAACCCTCCGCGGGCGGTTTTGGTGAGAAACTCTGGACTAAGTGTGAGGGAATCTTTGCAGAGAGGGAGGGGGGTAAACGGGGTTGAGGAATTAATAGCAGTAATTTATTACATGATTACGAAAATACAGTCAGATATATTGGAGGAGTTCTGGATGTAGCTGCAGGTGGTTGAGGATATAGACAGGCTGCAGAGTTGGGCAGAAAAATGGCAGATGGAGTTCAATCCGGACAAGTGTGCAGTGATGTATTTTGGAAGGACAAACCAGAAGACAGTACAGGATTAATGGTCAGTTACTTAAGAGTGTGGATGAACAAAGGGACCTTGGGGTTCAAATCCATACATCCCTCAAGGTCGCTGCCCAGGTTGATATGTAATTAAGAAGACCTATGGGATGCTGGGCTTCATTAACAGGGGGACTGAGTTCAAGAGTAGAGAGGTCACGTTACAGCTCTACAAATCTCCGGTGAGACCGCACTTAGAGTATTGTGCTCAGTTCTGGTCACCTCATTATAGGGAGGATGTGGAAGCTATGGACAGGGTGCAGAGGAGATTTACCAGGATGTTGCCTGGTTTGGAGAACAAGTCATATGAAGCAAGGTTAGCAGAGCTGGGACTTTTCTCTTTGGAGCGTAGAAGAATGAGAGGGGACTTGATAGAGGTCAACAAGATTATGGGAGGCACAGATAGGGTGGATAGTCAGTACCCATTTCCCAGGTCACCAATAGCAGACACCAGAGGGCATAGGTACAAAATTAAGGGAGGGAAGTTTAGGGGAGACATCAGGGGTAAGTTTTTTTACACAGAGGGTTGTGGGTGCCTGGAGCGACTTGGCAGGAATGGTGGTGGAGGTTAAAACATTAGGGGTATTTAAGAGCCTCTTGGACAGGCACATGGATGAAAGAAAAATGGAGGGGTCATGGGGCAGTGTGGGTTTAGTACTTTTTTAAAGGATTATATGGGTCGGCATGACGTGGGGGGCTGAAGGGCCGGTACTGTGCCGTAGTGTTCTGTGGTTCTATGACTCTCCTTCCATCCCCGTCTGTGAGGAGGCCACTGTGCCGAAGAATTTCCCTCTAACTTTCACCACCGGGCTGACGGAGACCTCAGAAATCTCCACAGCCCCTTTCCTCTTGGCTACTTGGACTGCTGGCCCACGGGCTCCACTCAGCCTGCAGCTGGATCCTAGACTTCCTGACTGGGAGAGCTCAGTCAGTCCGGATCGGGAGCAGCATCTCCAACACCATCACACTGAGCACGGGGGCTCCCCAGGGATGCGTGCTCAGTCCACTGCTGTTCACTCTGCTGACCCACAACTGTGCTGCAACACACAGCTCGAACCACATCATCAAGTTCACCGATGACATGACCATGGTGGGTCTCATCAGCAAGAATAACGAGTCAGCTTACAGAGAGGAGTTGCAGTGGCTAACGGACTGGTGCAGAGCCAACAACCTGTCTCTGAATGTGAACAGAACAAAAGAGATGGTTGTTGACTTCAGGAGGGCACGGAGCGACCACTCCCCACTGAACATCGACAACTCCTCGGCAGAGATCGTTAAGAGCACCAGATTTCCTGGTGTTCACCCGGCGGAGAATCTCACCTGGTCCCTCAACACCAGCTCCTTAGCAAAGAAAGCCCAGCAGCGTCTCTACTTTCTGTGAAGGCTGAGGAAAGTCCATCTCCCACCCCCCATCCTCATCACATTCTACAGGGGCTGTATTGAGAGCATCCTGAGCAGCTGCATCACTGCCTGGTTCGGAAATTGCACCGTCTCGGATCGCAGGACCCTGCAGCGGATAGTGAGGTCAGCTGAGAAGATCATCGGGGTCTCTCCTCCCGCCATCACGGACATTTACACCATGCGCTGCATCCGCAAAGGAAACAGCATTATGAAGGACCCCACGCACCCCTCACACAAACTCTTCTCCCTCCTGCCGTCTGGGAAAAGGCTCCGAAGCATTCGGGCTCTCACGACCAGACTATGTAACAGTTTCTTCCCCCGGGCTATCAGACTCCTCAATACCCAGAGCCTGGACTGATACCTTACTGCCCTATTGTCCTGTTTATTATTTATTGTAATGTATGCACTGTTTTTGTGCACTTTATGCAGTCCTGGGTAGGTCTGTAGTCCAGTGTAGCTTTCTCTGTGTTGTTTTGTACGTAGTTCAGTCTAGTTTCTTGTACTGTGTCATGTAACACCATGGTCCTGAACAACGTTGTCTCGTTTGAACTGTGCACTGTCTCAGTCGCCCTCTGTCCAGCGGACACTCTCTCCTGGATAACCACCGGCTTCAGTTTGGCACCCGCGAAACGCCACTCACGCACTTGTTTTGTTTCAGCTTTCTGGACCGGGCAGTCCCGAGAGGATTTCCCGTCAACCATGTTGTTTTACTGCTCTCTGATCGAATTCATAATCTGTTCCTCCCTGCGGGTTTAGTCTGAGCCAGCGCACTAACTTATCCTGTAAGATCTTAAATTAAAGCCTTATTATATAACCTCTTGGAACCTGAATGGCTTGAACCAACCGATTAAGTGTATTAATTTCTTTAAGAAATTAAAAACACTCCATATAACCACATAACAGTTACAGCACGGAAACAGGCCATCTCGGCCCTTCCAGTCCGTGCCAAACGCTTACTCTCACCTATTCCCACTGACCCGCACTCAGCCCATAACCATCCATTCCTTTCCTGTCCATATACCTGTCCAATTTTACCTTAAATGACAATATCGAACCCGCCTCTACCACTTCTACTGGAAGCTCGTTCCACACAGCTACCACTCTCTGAGTAAAGAAGTTCCCCCTCGTATTACCCCTAAACTTTTGCCCCCTAACTCTCAACTCATGTCTTGTTTGAATCTCCCCGACTCTCAATGGAAAAAGCCTATCCACGTCAACTCTATCTGTCCCCTTCATAATTTTAAATACCTCTATCGAGTCCCCCCCCAACCTTCTACACTCCAAAGAATAAAGACCTAATTTGTTCAACCTTCCCCTGTAACAGAAGTGCTGAAACCCAGGTAACATTCTAGTAAATCTCCTCTGTACTCTCTCTATTTTGTTGACATCTTTCCTATAATTTGGTGACCAGAACTGTACACAATACTCCAAATTCGGCCTCACCAGTGCCTTGTACAATTTTAACATTGCATCCCAACTCCTATACTCAATGCTCTGATTTATAAAGGCCAGCATAACAAAATCTTTCTTCACCACCCTATCCGCATGAGATTCCACCTTCAGGGAACTGTGCACCATTATTCCTGGATCACTCTGTTCCACTGCATTCCTCAATGCCCTGCCATTTACCATGTATGTCCTACTTGGATTATTCCTACAAAAATATAGCACCTCACACTTATCAGCATTAAACTCCATCTACCATCATTCAGCCCACTCTTCTAACTGGCCTAAATCTCTCCGCAAGCTTTGAAAAGCTACTTCATTATCCACAACGCCACCTATCATAGTGTCATCTGCACACTTACTAATCCAATTTGTTGACATCACTCCACACTGACATTATGTTTGCGCACGGGACTGATATCCGTAGGGGGATAAAAATCTTTGTTTTTAATTTTGGAGGGGCTCTCACTTTCGCTCTTCATCAGTAACTAAAACTAGAGGGGTGACTATTTTTATTAATTTTTAAATCCCTTTTGTACATTTTAATGCTGTCACTGATTCAGTTGGAAGATATTTAACTGTCACTGGCTTGTAATGTGGTCAAAAGGTAGCTTTGGTGTGTGCGTGTGTGTGCGCGTGTGTGTGTGCATGTGTGTGTGCGCGTGTGTGTGCATGTGTATGTGTAACTGACGTAGATTGCTCCGAATTTCTGAAGAGGTTATTTTCTGCGCTGCTGAATTTAAATCGATGTAAGTTGATCACGGGCGCTGACTTTAACTGCTGTCTCGATCCTCTGACCAATAGGTAATCAATGGCTTCCTAATAAGACCGCGACCCGAATTAACCAGGATACGGTTTGGTCGAAATTTGGAGATCTCTGCATCCCAAAGATAAGGAGTTCTCTCTTTCTTTTCTCCATCGAAGCCTCACCTCGTGGGGTTCCGTTTCAGTAGCGGGACGCCCCGGGGAAGGTCTCGCCGCAGCAGTGTCCGGCTTGCAGCCAGGGATGGCGGGGGCTTCGGAATGGGCGTCGTCCAATGGGGCGGGGGGGGGGGGTCTTTTCTTTTCTCTCTTGCTGATCCGGGGAGAGAAGACGACAGAAAGGAGGGGTGGTAGGGTGGTAGAGAGAGGGTGAGAGAGAGGCGGACGGAGAGAGAGAGAGTGAGAGAGAGGGGTGAGAGAGAGTTGCGAGAGAGGGAGAGAGAAGGGAAGAGAGAAAAGCAGAGGGGAGGATGAGAGGAGAGGAAAATGGTTGGGGGGTGGGGAGAAGGAGGAGAGGAGACGGGACGGCGGGCGTGCGCTCAGCGGTGGGAGGGGCGGGCGCGGGGGGTCCCGAGCGACCGACCGACCAGCGGAAGGGAGGGGGACTCACCCCAGCCGCGGTGCCGGTGCGAGTCACAGTACTCCGAGCCGGGGGGCAGAGGGTAGCTGTAGTGAGCACAGCCACAACGGGACACCATGGTCAGCTGGAAGCACGAACGTAGACAGGCCTGTGGGGGGAGAGAGCGGAAAGGGAGGGCGAGAGGGAGAGAGAGTGAGGGGGAGAGGGGGTAAGGGAGAGAGGGGGAGAAAAGGGGAGAGGAGGTGAGAGAGAGGGGAAGGGAGAGAGAGGGTGAGTTGCAAGAGGGTGAGAGGGGGAGAAAGGGAGAGGGAGGGGGAGAGGGGGTATGGGAGAGGGAGAAAAGGGGAAAGGTGAGAGGGGAGAGGAAGGGGGAGAGGGAGTGAGGGGGAGAGGGGGTAAGGGAGAAAGGGGAGAAAAGGGGAGGAGGAGAGAGAGGGTGAGAGTTGCGTGAGAGAGGGGGTGAGGGTGAGAAAAGGGGAGAGGGTGAGAGAGAGGCGGACGGAGAGAGAGAGAGTGAGAGAGAGGGGTGAGAGAGAGTTGCGAGAGAGGGAGAGAGAAGGGAAGAGAGAAAAGCAGAGGGGAGGATGAGAGGAGAGGAAAATGGTTGGGGGGTGGGGAGAAGGGAAGGGGGAAATTGCCATTCCGTGTTCAAACTCAGGGCTCCCCCACTCCGCCCGGGCCTGACCCCAACCGCCCTCCCCTCGGCCCCTCCGCCCACCCCACCCGGGAGACCTTGACCGCGTCGGAATCGACCTCTTACCCAGGGGCGTCCTCCGCAGTCATCAACCGCGCACCCCTGCCCCCCGGGGGGGACTCCACTCCACTCCCGCCGGGAGCGTTGCTGAGCGTCCGCCCTCGAGCACCCCATCTCCCCACCGCCACCCCGGGGCACCTCCCACGGCCTCATCCGAGTTGGTATCGGCCTCCTCCCGGTCCCGGGACGTTCAACCTCCCCCCTCCACCCCTCCGAGGGAGGAGCGACAAGGATACACCCCCTCCTCCACCTACCTGCTGAGTGTAGGCCCCTCGATAGAGGTTGGTGACTTTGAGTTCGCTGCCGTCCCACGTGCAGTCTCCATACTGGCCCCCCAGCCGGGACACCTCCTCCTGGAAGACACAGGGGCCCGGGGGCCGTCAGGGCCGTTCCCGGATCCCGCCCGACCCCTCCCCCTCCCCGATCCTCAGGCGCCCCGACCGGTTGGGGAAACGGACGAACTCCACCTTAAGTACACCCGCGGACTCGGCTCCCACCACCCCCCCCCCGGCTAAAAAAAGATAAGTCCCTTCTCACCCTCAATTGTGAGGCTGTGCCCGCCCGTTCCGGGTACCCCCACCAGAGGGAACGGCCTCCCCACACCCGCCCTATCCAGCCCTCTCGGTAGGTGTCAATGAGCACCCACCCCCCAAATCCCAGCCAGTGCTGCCGAACGTTAACACCTTCGTTCCCGGGAGCGTCCTCGTCAAACCCCCCCCCCCTTGACCAGAGGACTGAGAGACCCTCAAACGGGGTGGGCTGGGTGGAGCTGAACTCGCCCGGTACCTTGTGCATGCTGATCGAGGTCTCGAGCCCGGGCTGGATGTCAAAACCCCCGTCCTCGAGGAACGGGACGGTGTCCGGGCTGTGCACCATCACCCGGGCCCCGGCCGAGGTGGTGAGGAACGGGGTCCGGTCCATCTGTGCCGTGTTGAGGAGCAGGGACAGGCCTGTGGGAGACAGAGGGAGTTTCACACTGTGTCTGACCCCGGGAGTGTGTGATGGGACGGTGAGGAGGGAGATTCACTCTGTGTCTGACCCCGGGAGTGTGTGATGGGACGGTGTGGAGGGAGTCACTCTGTGTCTGACCCCGGGAGTGTGTGATGGGACAGTGTGGAGGGAGATTCACTCTGTGTCAGACCCCGGGAGTGTGTGATGGGACGGTGTGGAGGGAGATTCACTCTGTGTCTGACCCCGGGAGTGTGTGATGGGACGGTGTGGAGGGAGATTCACTCTGTGTCTGACCCCGGGAGTGTGTGATGGGACGGTGTGGATGGAGATTCGCTCTGTGTCTGACCTCGGGAGTGTGTGATGGGACAGTGTGGAGGGAGATTCACACTGTGTCTGACCCCGGGAGTGTGTGATGGGACGGAGTGGAGGGAGATTCACTCTGTGTCTGATACCGGGAGTGTGTGATGGGACGGAGTGGAGGGAGATTCACTCTGTGTCTGATACCGGGAGTGTGTGATGGGACGGAGTGGAGGGAGATTCACTCTGTGTCTGATACCGGGAGTGTGTGATGGGACGGTGTGGAGGGAGGTTCACTCTGTGTCTGACCCCGGGAGTGTGTGATGGGACGGTGTGGAGAGAGGTTCACTCTGTGTCTGACCCCGAGAGTGTGTGATGGGACGGAGTGGAGGGAGATTCACTCTGTGTCTGACCCCGGGAGTGTGTGATGGGACGGTGTGGAGGGAGGTTCACTCTGTGTCTGACCCCGGGCGTGTGTGACTGGACAGTGCGCCACTGACCGTTCCCTTTCCCGGGCATCAGCGATCGCCAGTGCTGGTTCTCTCTGTCTCCGTTAAAGGTGTAACACTGCCCGTAGATGGGGTGTTGGAAGCTGCTGTAGTTGCTGTTGGAGGGAGGAGATATGGACGTCAGGGGGTGCACACTGGCCTCCCCAACTTCCCCCACCTCCCCTCCATCGCTCCTCTCTCTCCCGCCCTCTCTCACCCCATCTCTAGTCTGCCCCCCTATTTCTTCTCTCCCCGTCAAATACCCACTTTCTCTCCCGCCCACCTCTCTCAGTCTTTCTCCCTCCTCTCTCACCTCTCCTCCCCTTCTCTCTCTCTCCCCCTTAATTTTCACCCTCTCAGTCACCTATTCCATCTCTCGT
>NW_026781070.1:0-15521 GCF_030144855.1 Hypanus sabinus
CTGTAAAGATATTGCATGTAGAGTGCTCAGTGCCATGGAATACTCCAATGCCAGCTGAATTCAGTAACCTACCTGGTAGCATTTACAGTGGAACAGCCATTGATTTGGTTAAATTCTGCAAAGGCTGAAGTTCCACTGTGTAAAGAAGGTAATGTTACTGAAAGTAACTTCTGGAGTATAGGTAGCACACTCATAGAATTGGGCGCAGACAACTCTAAATCATATGGGTAGTATAATAACAATGTTTACATCATGTTAGCACATAGTAGTTAACAGCAAAATTGAACTGTACACTCCATTGAGTTGAAGGCATTACGTTCTATTCAATGCATTCTGTGGTAAGGTTGTGTACATAACCACTCTGGGTTTTTTGGAACTGTATAGATATTGCATGTAGAGTGCACAGTGCCATGGAATACTCCAATGCAAGATGAATTCAGTAACCTACCTGGTAGCATTTACAGTGGAACAGCCATTGATTTGGTTTAATTATGCAAAGGCTGATGTTCCACTGTGTAAAGAAGGTAAAGTGACTGAAAGTAACTTCTGGAGAATAGGTAGCACACTCATAGAATTGGGTGCAGACAACTCTAAATCATATCTGTAGTAGAATAACAAAGTTTACAACACGTTAGCACATAGTAGTTATCAGCAAAATTGAACTGTACACTCCATTGAGTTGAATGCATTACTTTCTATTCAATGCATTCTGTGGTACGGTTGTGTACATAACCACTCTGGGTGGTTTGGAACTGTATAGATATTGCATGTAGAGTGCTCAGTGCCATGGAATACACCAATGCAAGCTGAATTCAGTAACCTACCTGTTACCATTTAGAGTGGAACAGCCATTGACTTGGATTACTTCTGCAAAGTCTAAAGTTCCACTTTGTAGAGAAGGTAACGTTACTGAAAGTAAATTCTGGAGTATAGGTAGCACACTCATAGAATTGGGTGCAGACAACTCTAAATCATATGGGTAGTATAATAACAATGTTTACATCATGTTAGCACATAGTAGTTATCAGCAAAATTCAACTGTACACTCCATTGAGTTGAATGCATTACTTTCTATTCAATGCATTCTGTGGTAAGGTTGTGTACATAACTACTCTGGGTGATTTCGAACTGTATAGATATTTCATGTAGAGTGCTCAGTGCCATGGAATACTCCAATCCAAGCTGAATTCAGTAACCTACCTGGTACCATTTACAGTGGAACAGCCATTGACTTGGTTTAATTTTGCAAAGGCTAAAGTTCCACTGTGTAGAGAAGGTAATGTTGCTGAAAGTAACTTCTGGAGTATAGGTAGCACACTCATATAATTGGGTGCAGACAACTCTAAATAATATGGGTAGTATAATAACAATGTTTACATCATGTTAGCACATAGTAGTTATCAGCAAAATTCAACTGTACACTCCATTGAGTTGAATGCATTACCTTCTATTCAATGCATTCTGTGGTAAGGTTGTGTACATAACTACTCTGGGAGATTTGGAACTGTATAGATATTGCATGTAGAGTGCTCAGTGCCATGGAATACTCCAATGCAAGCTGAATTCAGTAACCTACCTGTTACCATTTAGAGTGGAACAGCCATTGACTTGGATTACTTCTGCAAAGTCTAAAGTTCCACTTTGTAGAGAAGGTAATGTTACTGAAAGTAATTTCTGGAGTATAGGTAGCACACTCAAAGAATTGGGTGCAGACAACTCTAAATCATATGGGTAGTATAATAACGATGTTTACATCATGTTAGCACATAGTGGTTATCAGCAAAATTCAACTGTACACTCCATTGAGTTCAAAGCATTACTTACTATTCAATGCATTCTGTGGTAAGTTTGTGTACATAACTACTCAGGGTGATTTGGAACGATATAGATATTGCATGTAGAATTCACAGTGCCCTGGAATACTCCAATGCAAGATGAATTCAGTAACCTGCCTGGTAGCATTTACAGTGGAACAGCCATTCATTTGGTTTAATTATGCAAAGGCTGAAGTTCCACTGTGTAAAGAAGGCAGTGATACTGAACGTAACTTCTGAAGTATAGGTAGCAAACTCATAGAATTGGGTGCAGTCAACTATAAATCATATGGGTAGTATAATAACAATGTTTACATCATGTTAGCACATAGTAGTTATCAGCAAAATTCAACTGTACACTCCATTGAGTTCAAAGCATTGCTTTCTATGCAATGCATTCTGTGGTAAGGTTGTGTACATAACTACTCAGGGTGATTTGGAACGCTATAGATATTGCATGTAGAGTGCTCAGTTCCATGGAGTACTCTAATGCAAGCTGAATTCAGTAACCTACATGGTACCATTTACAGTGAAACAGCCACTGACTTGGTTTAATTCTGCAAAGGCTAAAGTTCCACTGTGCAGAGAAGGTAATGTTACTGAATGTAACTTCTGGATTATAGGTAGCACACTCATAGAATTGGGTGCAAACAACTCTAAATAATATTGGTAGTATAATAACAATGTTTACATCATGTCAGCACATAGTGGTTATCAGCAAAATTCAACTGTACACTCCATTGAGTTCAAAGCATTACTTTCTATTCAATGCATTCTGTGGTAAGGTTGTGTACATAACTACTCAGGGTGATTTGGAACGATATAGATATTGCATGTAGAATTCACAGTGCCCTGGAATACTCCAATGAAAGCTGAATTCAGTACCCTACCTGGTACCATTTACAGTGGAACAGCCATTGACTTGGTTAAATTCTGCAACGGCTAAAGTTCCACTGTGCAAAGAAGGTAATTTTACTGAAAGTAACCTCTGGAGCATAGGTAGCACACTCATAAAATTGGTTGCAGACAACTCTAAATCATATTGTTAGTATACTAACAATGTTTACATCATGTTATCACATAGTAGTTATCCGCAAAATTCAAATGTACACTCCATTGAGTTGAAGGTATTACGTTCTATTCAATGCATTCTGTGGTAAGGTTGTGTACATAACGACTCTGGGTGATTTGGAACTGTAAAGATATTGCATGTAGAGTGCTCAGTGCCATGGAATACTCCAATGCCAGCTGAATTCAGTAACCTACCTGGTAGCATTTACAGTGGAACAGCCATTGATTTGGTTAAATTCTGCAACGGCTGAAGTTCCACTGTGTAAAGAAGGTAATGTTACTGAAAGTAACTTCTGGAGTATAGGTAGCACACTCATAGAATTGGGCGCAGACAACTCTAAATCATATGGGTAGCATAATAACAATGTTTACATCATGTTAGCACATAGTAGTTAACAGCAAAATTGAACTGTACACTCCATTGAGTTGAAGGCATTACGTTCTATTCAATGCATTCTGTGGTAAGGTTGTGTACATAACCACTCTGGGTTTTTTGGAACTGTATAGATATTGCATGTAGAGTGCACAGTGCCATGGAATACTCCAATGCAAGATGAATTCAGTAACCTACCTGTTACCATTTAGAGTGGAACAGCCATTGACTTGGATTACTTCTGCAAAGTCTAAAGTTCCACTTTGTAGAGAAGGTAACGTTACTGAAAGTAAATTCTGGAGTATAGGTAGCACACTCATAGAATTGGGTGCAGACAACTCTAAATCATATGGGTAGTATAATAACAATGTTTACATCATGTTAGCACATAGTAGTTATCAGCAAAATTCAACTGTACACTCCATTGAGTTGAATGCATTACTTTCTATTCAATGCATTCTGTGGTAAGGTTGTGTACATAACTACTCTGGGTGATTTCGAACTGTATAGATATTTCATGTAGAGTGCTCAGTGCCATGGAATACTCCAATCCAAGCTGAATTCAGTAACCTACCTGGTACCATTTACAGTGGAACAGCCATTGACTTGGTTTAATTTTGCAAAGGCTAAAGTTCCACTGTGTAGAGAAGGTAATGTTGCTGAAAGTAACTTCTGGAGTATAGGTAGCACACTCATATAATTGGGTGCAGACAACTCTAAATAATATGGGTAGTATAATAACAATGTTTACATCATGTTAGCACATAGTAGTTATCAGCAAAATTCAACTGTACACTCCATTGAGTTGAATGCATTACCTTCTATTCAATGCATTCTGTGGTAAGGTTGTGTACATAACTACTCTGGGAGATTTGGAACTGTATAGATATTGCATGTAGAGTGCTCAGTGCCATGGAATACTCCAATGCAAGCTGAATTCAGTAACCTACCTGTTACCATTTAGAGTGGAACAGCCATTGACTTGGATTACTTCTGCAAAGTCTAAAGTTCCACTTTGTAGAGAAGGTAATGTTACTGAAAGTAATTTCTGGAGTATAGGTAGCACACTCAAAGAATTGGGTGCAGACAACTCTAAATCATATGGGTAGTATAATAACGATGTTTACATCATGTTAGCACATAGTGGTTATCAGCAAAATTCAACTGTACACTCCATCGAGTTCAAAGCATTACTTACTATTCAATGCATTCTGTGGTAAGTTTGTGTACATAACTACTCAGGGTGATTTGGAACGATATAGATATTGCATGTAGAATTCACAGTGCCCTGGAATACTCCAATGCAAGATGAATTCAGTAACCTACCTGGTAGCATTTACAGTGGAACAGCCATTCATTTGGTTTAATTATGCAAAGGCTGAAGTTCCACTGTGTAAAGAAGGTAGTGATACTCAACGTAACTTCTGAAGTATAGGTAGCAAACTCATAGAATTGGGTGCAGTCAACTATAAATCATATGGGTAGTATAATAACAATGTTTACATCATGTTAGCACATAGTAGTTATCAGCAAAATTCAACTGTACACTCCATTGAGTTCAAAGCATTGCTTTCTATGCAATGCATTCTGTGGTAAGGTTGTGTACATAACTACTCAGGGTGATTTGGAACGCTATAGATATTGCATGTAGAGTGCTCAGTTCCATGGAGTACTCTAATGCAAGCTGAATTCAGTAACCTACATGGTACCATTTACAGTGAAACAGCCACTGACTTGGTTTAATTCTGCAAAGGCTAAAGTTCCACTGTGCAGAGAAGGTAATGTTACTGAATGTAACTTCTGGATTATAGGTAGCACACTCATAGAATTGGGTGCAAACAACTCTAAATAATATTGGTAGTATAATAACAATGTTTACATCATGTCAGCACATAGTGGTTATCAGCAAAATTCAACTGTACACTCCATTGAGTTCAAAGCATTACTTTCTATTCAATGCATTCTGTGGTAAGGTTGTGTACATAACTACTCAGGGTGATTTGGAACGATATAGATATTGCATGTAGAATTCACAGTGCCCTGGAATACTCCAATGAAAGCTGAATTCAGTACCCTACCTGGTACCATTTACAGTGGAACAGCCATTGACTTGGTTAAATTCTGCAACGGCTAAAGTTCCACTGTGCAAATAAGGTAATTTTACTGAAAGTAACCTCTGGAGCATAGGTAGCACACTCATAAAATTGGTTGCAGACAACTCTAAATCATATTGTTAGTATACTAACAATGTTTACATCATGTTATCACATAGTAGTTATCCGCAAAATTCAAATGTACACTCCATTGAGTTGAAGGTATTACGTTCTATTCAATGCATTCTGTGGTAAGGTTGTGTACATAACTACTCTGGGTGATTTGGAACTGTAAAGATATTGCATGTAGAGTGCTCAGTGCCATGGAATACTCCAATGCCAGCTGAATTCAGTAACCTACCTGGTAGCATTTACAGTGGAACAGCCATTGATTTGGTTAAATTCTGCAACGGCTGAAGTTCCACTGTGTAAAGAAGGTAATGTTACTGAAAGTAACTTCTGGAGTATAGGTAGCACACTCATAGAATTGGGCGCAGACAACTCTAAATCATATGGGTAGTATAATAACAATGTTTACATCATGTTAGCACATAGTAGTTAACAGCAAAATTGAACTCTACACTCCATTGAGTTGAAGGCATTACGTTCTATTCAATGCATTCTGTGGTAAGGTTGTGTACATAACCACTCTGGGTTTTTTGGAACTGTATAGATATTGCATGTAGAGTGCACAGTGCCATGGAATACTCCAATGCAAGATGAATTCAGTAACCTACCTGTTACCATTTAGAGTGGAACAGCCATTGACTTGGATTACTTCTGCAAAGTCTAAAGTTCCACTTTGTAGAGAAGGTAACGTTACTGAAAGTAAATTCTGGAGTATAGGTAGCACACTCATAGAATTGGGTGCAGACAACTCTAAATCATATGGGTAGTATAATAACAATGTTTACATCATGTTAGCACATAGTAGTTATCAGCAAAATTCAACTGTACACTCCATTGAGTTGAATGCATTACTTTCTATTCAATGCATTCTGTGGTAAGGTTGTGTACATAACTACTCTGGGTGATTTCGAACTGTATAGATATTTCATGTAGAGTGCTCAGTGCCATGGAATACTCCAATCCAAGCTGAATTCAGTAACCTACCTGGTACCATTTACAGTGGAACAGCCATTGACTTGGTTTAATTTTGCAAAGGCTAAAGTTCCACTGTGTAGAGAAGGTAATGTTGCTGAAAGTAACTTCTGGAGTATAGGTAGCACACTCATATAATTGGGTGCAGACAACTCTAAATAATATGGGTAGTATAATAACAATGTTTACATCATGTTAGCACATAGTAGTTATCAGCAAAATTCAACTGTACACTCCATTGAGTTGAATGCATTACCTTCTATTCAATGCATTCTGTGGTAAGGTTGTGTACATAACTACTCTGGGAGATTTGGAACTGTATAGATATTGCATGTAGAGTGCTCAGTGCCATGGAATACTCCAATGCAAGCTGAATTCAGTAACCTACCTGTTACCATTTAGAGTGGAACAGCCATTGACTTGGATTACTTCTGCAAAGTCTAAAGTTCCACTTTGTAGAGAAGGTAATGTTACTGAAAGTAATTTCTGGAGTATAGGTAGCACACTCAAAGAATTGGGTGCAGACAACTCTAAATCATATGGGTAGTATAATAACGATGTTTACATCATGTTAGCACATAGTGGTTATCAGCAAAATTCAACTGTACACTCCATTGAGTTCAAAGCATTACTTACTATTCAATGCATTCTGTGGTAAGTTTGTGTACATAACTACTCAGGGTGATTTGGAACGATATAGATATTGCATGTAGAATTCACAGTGCCCTGGAATACTCCAATGCAAGATGAATTCAGTAACCTGCCTGGTAGCATTTACAGTGGAACAGCCATTCATTTGGTTTAATTATGCAAAGGCTGAAGTTCCACTGTGTAAAGAAGGCAGTGATACTGAACGTAACTTCTGAAGTATAGGTAGCAAACTCATAGAATTGGGTGCAGTCAACTATAAATCATATGGGTAGTATAATAACAATGTTTACATCATGTTAGCACATAGTAGTTATCAGCAAAATTCAACTGTACACTCCATTGAGTTCAAAGCATTGCTTTCTATGCAATGCATTCTGTGGTAAGGTTGTGTACATAACTACTCAGGGTGATTTGGAACGCTATAGATATTGCATGTAGAGTGCTCAGTTCCATGGAGTACTCTAATGCAAGCTGAATTCAGTAACCTACATGGTACCATTTACAGTGAAACAGCCACTGACTTGGTTTAATTCTGCAAAGGCTAAAGTTCCACTGTGCAGAGAAGGTAATGTTACTGAATGTAACTTCTGGATTATAGGTAGCACACTCATAGAATTGGGTGCAAACAACTCTAAATAATATTGGTAGTATAATAACAATGTTTACATCATGTCAGCACATAGTGGTTATCAGCAAAATTCAACTGTACACTCCATTGAGTTCAAAGCATTACTTTCTATTCAATGCATTCTGTGGTAAGGTTGTGTACATAACTACTCAGGGTGATTTGGAACGATATAGATATTGCATGTAGAATTCACAGTGCCCTGGAATACTCCAATGAAAGCTGAATTCAGTACCCTACCTGGTACCATTTACAGTGGAACAGCCATTGACTTGGTTAAATTCTGCAACGGCTAAAGTTCCACTGTGCAAAGAAGGTAATTTTACTGAAAGTAACCTCTGGAGCATAGGTAGCACACTCATAAAATTGGTTGCAGACAACTCTAAATCATATTGTTAGTATACTAACAATGTTTACATCATGTTATCACATAGTAGTTATCCGCAAAATTCAAATGTACACTCCATTGAGTTGAAGGTATTACGTTCTATTCAATGCATTCTGTGGTAAGGTTGTGTACATAACGACTCTGGGTGATTTGGAACTGTAAAGATATTGCATGTAGAGTGCTCAGTGCCATGGAATACTCCAATGCCAGCTGAATTCAGTAACCTACCTGGTAGCATTTACAGTGGAACAGCCATTGATTTGGTTAAATTCTGCAACGGCTGAAGTTCCACTGTGTAAAGAAGGTAATGTTACTGAAAGTAACTTCTGGAGTATAGGTAGCACACTCATAGAATTGGGCGCAGACAACTCTAAATCATATGGGTAGCATAATAACAATGTTTACATCATGTTAGCACATAGTAGTTAACAGCAAAATTGAACTGTACACTCCATTGAGTTGAAGGCATTACGTTCTATTCAATGCATTCTGTGGTAAGGTTGTGTACATAACCACTCTGGGTTTTTTGGAACTGTATAGATATTGCATGTAGAGTGCACAGTGCCATGGAATACTCCAATGCAAGATGAATTCAGTAACCTACCTGTTACCATTTAGAGTGGAACAGCCATTGACTTGGATTACTTCTGCAAAGTCTAAAGTTCCACTTTGTAGAGAAGGTAACGTTACTGAAAGTAAATTCTGGAGTATAGGTAGCACACTCATAGAATTGGGTGCAGACAACTCTAAATCATATGGGTAGTATAATAACAATGTTTACATCATGTTAGCACATAGTAGTTATCAGCAAAATTCAACTGTACACTCCATTGAGTTGAATGCATTACTTTCTATTCAATGCATTCTGTGGTAAGGTTGTGTACATAACTACTCTGGGTGATTTCGAACTGTATAGATATTTCATGTAGAGTGCTCAGTGCCATGGAATACTCCAATCCAAGCTGAATTCAGTAACCTACCTGGTACCATTTACAGTGGAACAGCCATTGACTTGGTTTAATTTTGCAAAGGCTAAAGTTCCACTGTGTAGAGAAGGTAATGTTGCTGAAAGTAACTTCTGGAGTATAGGTAGCACACTCATATAATTGGGTGCAGACAACTCTAAATAATATGGGTAGTATAATAACAATGTTTACATCATGTTAGCACATAGTAGTTATCAGCAAAATTCAACTGTACACTCCATTGAGTTGAATGCATTACCTTCTATTCAATGCATTCTGTGGTAAGGTTGTGTACATAACTACTCTGGGAGATTTGGAACTGTATAGATATTGCATGTAGAGTGCTCAGTGCCATGGAATACTCCAATGCAAGCTGAATTCAGTAACCTACCTGTTACCATTTAGAGTGGAACAGCCATTGACTTGGATTACTTCTGCAAAGTCTAAAGTTCCACTTTGTAGAGAAGGTAATGTTACTGAAAGTAATTTCTGGAGTATAGGTAGCACACTCAAAGAATTGGGTGCAGACAACTCTAAATCATATGGGTAGTATAATAACGATGTTTACATCATGTTAGCACATAGTGGTTATCAGCAAAATTCAACTGTACACTCCATCGAGTTCAAAGCATTACTTACTATTCAATGCATTCTGTGGTAAGTTTGTGTACATAACTACTCAGGGTGATTTGGAACGATATAGATATTGCATGTAGAATTCACAGTGCCCTGGAATACTCCAATGCAAGATGAATTCAGTAACCTACCTGGTAGCATTTACAGTGGAACAGCCATTCATTTGGTTTAATTATGCAAAGGCTGAAGTTCCACTGTGTAAAGAAGGTAGTGATACTCAACGTAACTTCTGAAGTATAGGTAGCAAACTCATAGAATTGGGTGCAGTCAACTATAAATCATATGGGTAGTATAATAACAATGTTTACATCATGTTAGCACATAGTAGTTATCAGCAAAATTCAACTGTACACTCCATTGAGTTCAAAGCATTGCTTTCTATGCAATGCATTCTGTGGTAAGGTTGTGTACATAACTACTCAGGGTGATTTGGAACGCTATAGATATTGCATGTAGAGTGCTCAGTTCCATGGAGTACTCTAATGCAAGCTGAATTCAGTAACCTACATGGTACCATTTACAGTGAAACAGCCACTGACTTGGTTTAATTCTGCAAAGGCTAAAGTTCCACTGTGCAGAGAAGGTAATGTTACTGAATGTAACTTCTGGATTATAGGTAGCACACTCATAGAATTGGGTGCAAACAACTCTAAATAATATTGGTAGTATAATAACAATGTTTACATCATGTCAGCACATAGTGGTTATCAGCAAAATTCAACTGTACACTCCATTGAGTTCAAAGCATTACTTTCTATTCAATGCATTCTGTGGTAAGGTTGTGTACATAACTACTCAGGGTGATTTGGAACGATATAGATATTGCATGTAGAATTCACAGTGCCCTGGAATACTCCAATGAAAGCTGAATTCAGTACCCTACCTGGTACCATTTACAGTGGAACAGCCATTGACTTGGTTAAATTCTGCAACGGCTAAAGTTCCACTGTGCAAATAAGGTAATTTTACTGAAAGTAACCTCTGGAGCATAGGTAGCACACTCATAAAATTGGTTGCAGACAACTCTAAATCATATTGTTAGTATACTAACAATGTTTACATCATGTTATCACATAGTAGTTATCCGCAAAATTCAAATGTACACTCCATTGAGTTGAAGGTATTACGTTCTATTCAATGCATTCTGTGGTAAGGTTGTGTACATAACTACTCTGGGTGATTTGGAACTGTAAAGATATTGCATGTAGAGTGCTCAGTGCCATGGAATACTCCAATGCCAGCTGAATTCAGTAACCTACCTGGTAGCATTTACAGTGGAACAGCCATTGATTTGGTTAAATTCTGCAACGGCTGAAGTTCCACTGTGTAAAGAAGGTAATGTTACTGAAAGTAACTTCTGGAGTATAGGTAGCACACTCATAGAATTGGGCGCAGACAACTCTAAATCATATGGGTAGTATAATAACAATGTTTACATCATGTTAGCACATAGTAGTTAACAGCAAAATTGAACTCTACACTCCATTGAGTTGAAGGCATTACGTTCTATTCAATGCATTCTGTGGTAAGGTTGTGTACATAACCACTCTGGGTTTTTTGGAACTGTATAGATATTGCATGTAGAGTGCACAGTGCCATGGAATACTCCAATGCAAGATGAATTCAGTAACCTACCTGTTACCATTTAGAGTGGAACAGCCATTGACTTGGATTACTTCTGCAAAGTCTAAAGTTCCACTTTGTAGAGAAGGTAACGTTACTGAAAGTAAATTCTGGAGTATAGGTAGCACACTCATAGAATTGGGTGCAGACAACTCTAAATCATATGGGTAGTATAATAACAATGTTTACATCATGTTAGCACATAGTAGTTATCAGCAAAATTCAACTGTACACTCCATTGAGTTGAATGCATTACTTTCTATTCAATGCATTCTGTGGTAAGGTTGTGTACATAACTACTCTGGGTGATTTCGAACTGTATAGATATTTCATGTAGAGTGCTCAGTGCCATGGAATACTCCAATCCAAGCTGAATTCAGTAACCTACCTGGTACCATTTACAGTGGAACAGCCATTGACTTGGTTTAATTTTGCAAAGGCTAAAGTTCCACTGTGTAGAGAAGGTAATGTTGCTGAAAGTAACTTCTGGAGTATAGGTAGCACACTCATATAATTGGGTGCAGACAACTCTAAATAATATGGGTAGTATAATAACAATGTTTACATCATGTTAGCACATAGTAGTTATCAGCAAAATTCAACTGTACACTCCATTGAGTTGAATGCATTACCTTCTATTCAATGCATTCTGTGGTAAGGTTGTGTACATAACTACTCTGGGAGATTTGGAACTGTATAGATATTGCATGTAGAGTGCTCAGTGCCATGGAATACTCCAATCCAAGCTGAATTCAGTAACCTACCTGGTACCATTTCCAGTGGAACAGCCATTGACTTGGTTTAATTTTGCAAAGGCTGAAGTTCCACTGTGTAAAGAAGGTAATGTTACTGAAAGTAACTTCTGGAGTATAGGTAGCACACTCATAGAATTTGTTGCAGACAGCTCTAAATCATATGGTGAATATAGTAATAAGGGTTGCATCATGTTAGCCCATACTACCTTCAGCAAAGTTGAACTAAAAACACCATTGAGTTGAATGCATTACTTTCTATTGAATGCATTCTGTGGTAACGTTGTGTACATAACTACTCAGCGTGATTTGGAACTGTATAAATATTGCATGTAGAATTCACAGTGCCCTGGAATACTCCAATGAAAGCTGAATTCAGTAACCTACATGGTACCATTTACAGTGAAACAGCCACTGACTTGGTTTAATTCTGCAAAGGCTAAAGTTCCACTGTGCAAAGAAGGTAATTTTACTGAAAGTAACCTCTGGAGCATAGGTAGCACACTCATAAAATTGGTTGCAGACAACTCTAAATCATATTGTTAGTATACTAACAATGTTTACATCATGTTATCACATAGTAGTTATCCGCAAAATTCAAATGTACACTCCATTGAGTTGAAAGTATTACGTTCTATTCAATGCATTCTGTGGTAAGGTTGTGTACATAACTACTCTGGGTGATTTGGAACTGTAAAGATATTGCATGTAGAGTGCTCAGTGCCATGGAATACTCCAATGCCAGCTGAATTCAGTAACCTACCTGGTAGCATTTACAGTGGAACAGCCATTGATTTGGTTAAATTCTGCAAAGGCTGAAGTTCCACTGTGTAAAGAAGGTAATGTTACTGAAAGTAACTTCTGGAGTATAGGTAGCACACTCATAGAATTGGGCGCAGACAACTCTAAATCATATGGGTAGTATAATAACAATGTTTACATCATGTTAGCACATAGTAGTTAACAGCAAAATTGAACTGTACACTCCATTGAGTTGAAGGCATTACGTTCTATTCAATGCATTCTGTGGTAAGGTTGTGTACATAACCACTCTGGGTTTTTTGGAACTGTATAGATATTGCATGTAGAGTGCACAGTGCCATGGAATACTCCAATGCAAGATGAATTCAGTAACCTACCTGGTAGCATTTACAGTGGAACAGCCATTGATTTGGTTTAATTATGCAAAGGCTGATGTTCCACTGTGTAAAGAAGGTAAAGTGACTGAAAGTAACTTCTGGAGAATAGGTAGCACACTCATAGAATTGGGTGCAGACAACTCTAAATCATATCTGTAGTAGAATAACAAAGTTTACAACACGTTAGCACATAGTAGTTATCAGCAAAATTGAACTGTACACTCCATTGAGTTGAATGCATTACTTTCTATTCAATGCATTCTGTGGTACGGTTGTGTACATAACCACTCTGGGTGGTTTGGAACTGTATAGATATTGCATGTAGAGTGCTCAGTGCCATGGAATACACCAATGCAAGCTGAATTCAGTAACCTACCTGTTACCATTTAGAGTGGAACAGCCATTGACTTGGATTACTTCTGCAAAGTCTAAAGTTCCACTTTGTAGAGAAGGTAACGTTACTGAAAGTAAATTCTGGAGTATAGGTAGCACACTCATAGAATTGGGTGCAGACAACTCTAAATCATATGGGTAGTATAATAACAATGTTTACATCATGTTAGCACATAGTAGTTATCAGCAAAATTCAACTGTACACTCCATTGAGTTGAATGCATTACTTTCTATTCAATGCATTCTGTGGTAAGGTTGTGTACATAACTACTCTGGGTGATTTCGAACTGTATAGATATTTCATGTAGAGTGCTCAGTGCCATGGAATACTCCAATCCAAGCTGAATTCAGTAACCTACCTGGTACCATTTACAGTGGAACAGCCATTGACTTGGTTTAATTTTGCAAAGGCTAAAGTTCCACTGTGTAGAGAAGGTAATGTTGCTGAAAGTAACTTCTGGAGTATAGGTAGCACACTCATATAATTGGGTGCAGACAACTCTAAATAATATGGGTAGTATAATAACAATGTTTACATCATGTTAGCACATAGTAGTTATCAGCAAAATTCAACTGTACACTCCATTGAGTTGAATGCATTACCTTCTATTCAATGCATTCTGTGGTAAGGTTGTGTACATAACTACTCTGGGAGATTTGGAACTGTATAGATATTGCATGTAGAGTGCTCAGTGCCATGGAATACTCCAATGCAAGCTGAATTCAGTAACCTACCTGTTACCATTTAGAGTGGAACAGCCATTGACTTGGATTACTTCTGCAAAGTCTAAAGTTCCACTTTGTAGAGAAGGTAATGTTACTGAAAGTAATTTCTGGAGTATAGGTAGCACACTCAAAGAATTGGGTGCAGACAACTCTAAATCATATGGGTAGTATAATAACGATGTTTACATCATGTTAGCACATAGTGGTTATCAGCAAAATTCAACTGTACACTCCATTGAGTTCAAAGCATTACTTACTATTCAATGCATTCTGTGGTAAGTTTGTGTACATAACTACTCAGGGTGATTTGGAACGATATAGATATTGCATGTAGAATTCACAGTGCCCTGGAATACTCCAATGCAAGATGAATTCAGTAACCTGCCTGGTAGCATTTACAGTGGAACAGCCATTCATTTGGTTTAATTATGCAAAGGCTGAAGTTCCACTGTGTAAAGAAGGCAGTGATACTGAACGTAACTTCTGAAGTATAGGTAGCAAACTCATAGAATTGGGTGCAGTCAACTATAAATCATATGGGTAGTATAATAACAATGTTTACATCATGTTAGCACATAGTAGTTATCAGCAAAATTCAACTGTACACTCCATTGAGTTCAAAGCATTGCTTTCTATGCAATGCATTCTGTGGTAAGGTTGTGTACATAACTACTCAGGGTGATTTGGAACGCTATAGATATTGCATGTAGAGTGCTCAGTTCCATGGAGTACTCTAATGCAAGCTGAATTCAGTAACCTACATGGTACCATTTACAGTGAAACAGCCACTGACTTGGTTTAATTCTGCAAAGGCTAAAGTTCCACTGTGCAGAGAAGGTAATGTTACTGAATGTAACTTCTGGATTATAGGTAGCACACTCATAGAATTGGGTGCAAACAACTCTAAATAATATTGGTAGTATAATAACAATGTTTACATCATGTCAGCACATAGTGGTTATCAGCAAAATTCAACTGTACACTCCATTGAGTTCAAAGCATTACTTTCTATTCAATGCATTCTGTGGTAAGGTTGTGTACATAACTACTCAGGGTGATTTGGAACGATATAGATATTGCATGTAGAATTCACAGTGCCCTGGAATACTCCAATGAAAGCTGAATTCAGTACCCTACCTGGTACCATTTACAGTGGAACAGCCATTGACTT
>NW_026781071.1:0-15430 GCF_030144855.1 Hypanus sabinus
ATGATTTGTTTCTCATAGCTTTTTCTGTAAACTAGAGCATTGTGAGTGAAAATCCCAGGAGATCGGCAGTTTCTGAGATACTCAAACTGCTTTGCCCGATACCAACAACCATTCCACAGTCAAAGTCACTTAGATCACATTTCTTCCACATTCCGATGTTTGGTCTGAACCTCTTGACCACGTCTGCATGGTTGACCAAGTCTGCCACACGACTGGCTGGTTGTATATTTTCATTAACAAACCGGTTACCTGTTCGGCACAAGTCAACACCATTACACAAGGGATGTGTTCGGCACAACTTTGTGGGCCGAAGGGCCTATATTGTACTGTGGGTTTTCTATGTTTCTACGTGCCTAATGAAGAGGCTGCTGAGTGTGTCTTGATGTCCTTCTGTTTTGGAGTGGGACACAAAATACTATCCATGAAGACAGAGTCTCCACACAAAATGTCAACTGTTCATTCTCCTCCATAGATGCTGCCCGACTTGCTGGGTTTCTCCAGCAATTTGTTTGTGGCTCTGGATTCCAGCATCTGAACTTACTTGCATCTCCGAAGATATTCGATGCCTCATGGTTGTAGGATTGTACGAAAACGGACCTAGGACAAGTTGGTTAGTTGGCTTATGTACCAAGACACAGTGAAAAACGTGGTGCTTGTGTGCTGTTCCTACAGATCAGATCATTACACAGTGCATTGGGGTAGAACAAGGAAAAACAATAACAGAATGCAGAATAAAGTGTCACAGTTACAGAGAAAGTGCAGTGCAGGCAGACAATAAGGTGCAAGGTCATAATGAGGTAGATTGTGAGGTCAAGCATCTGTTTCATCATATTAATAAAGTTCAGCTCAACACATCAAACCATGCAGTGAAATGCATCATTTGTGTCAATGACCCACACTGTCTGAGGATGTGGTGTTCCAATAGCTCAGGGGTTCGAGTGACACTGTTACAGATCAGGGCATTGGAGTTTGGGGTTCAGTTCCGATTTTGTCTGTAAGGAGTCTGAATGTCCTCCCTTTGGCCATTTGGGTTTCCTCCAGGTGCTCTGGTTTCCTCCCACAGTCCAAAGATATACAGGTTCGTAGGTTAATTGGTCATGTGAATTTTCCTGTGAATAGGCTGGGGCTAAACCGGCGGGCTGCTGGGTGGGTCAGAAGGGCCTTTTGTACTCGGTTGCTCGAAATAAATGAAATTAATGTGCTGGGCGCAGCCCACGAGTGTCACCATACTTGCGGCAGCAGTGTAGCATGCCCACAACTCACTGACCCTAACCCATACGTCTCTGTAATGTGGGAAGAAACAGGACCACAAAGCGGAAACAATGCCATCATGGGAAGAAAGTGCAACCTCCTTACAGGCAGTGGCTGGGATTGAACCTGTTGTGCTAACCACTACATACATCCAATAGTCCTAAAACTACAGGGGGGACGCTATCTTTGAGCGGCTGCTGCTTTGGGAACTCTCTAGTAGCTAGCACAGATTTGATGGGCTGAACAGCCTGTTCCCTTTTGTCAAGAATTTTAATACACTAAAGACAAAAGGCATCTCTCAGAGCTTGAGAAACAATTCAAACCTAAGTGCTTCAGCCCACCACAGAATGACACAGACAAGACCATCAGGTGAAGGATGGGACATTTCGTCATTTGGGGCTTTCCAGAGTTAAGATTAGCTCCACGTGTGAAAAGATTCTGTTTAGCAATTTGCAGAACTGATCTGATACAAAAAAATTACTTCCTGTTGAGCTGTGTGCAAACCCTCAGTACTTTTAATCATAATTCTGTTTTTTCTCATCCTCCTGGAACTTGCCTGTGAAGATTCAGCTGAAGTTCACCAATGACAGAATCGTAGCCTTATCCAGCACATTGTGATTATCATGTGACTCAATGTTCTTTCCCCATTCTCTTCACTATGTTCCTTCTCCAATTTTCTTTTGCAATCTCCTGTTAACCCACTCCCAGAACATTGCAACTCACTGGGCTGATAATCATCTCTTCTTTTCATCTGAGTTCCAGAGCCATGAGGTAATGTTACAGCTCCTTAAAACCCTGGTGAGATCACACTTGGAATATTGCATTCAGTTCTGGCCATCTCATTATAGGAAGAATGTGGAAGCTTTCTAAGAATAGGTTGAGTCAACTGGGGCTCATCTCTTTGGAGTAAAGGGGGATGAGAGGTGACTTGATAGAGGTGTACAAGATGATATGAGGTTTGGACAGAGTGGACAGTCAGAATTTTTTTCCCCCAGGGCAGAACTGGCTGATATGAAGGGGCATTATTTTAAGGTGATTAGAGGAAAATAAATCAGAGGTATGTTGCTTTAAACACAGAGCGGTGGCACATGGAATGCTCTGGCAGGTTGGGCATTTTAGAGATCCTTAGACAGGCATTTGAATGATAGAAACATGGATGAAAGAAGGGTTAGAATGAGCTTAGAGTAGGTTAGAAGGTCAGCACGATACTGTGGGCTGAAGGGCCTGTACTGTTCCATGTTCTATTGCTGAAACTTGCTGTTAGCTCAGAGGGGCAACCAGAAATCATTATTTTAAACATGAACACCAGAGTTCTGTAGATGCTAGAAATTCAGAACAACACACATACAAAGTGCTGGAGGTACTCAGCAGGTCAGGCAGAATCGATGGAAATGAATAATCATTCGATGTCAGGCCAAGTTCAAGCTCAAGTTCAAGGTGAAGTTTATTGCCATCGGACTGTACATACGTACAACCAAACAAATTAACATTTCTCTGTATTGCAGTGCACCTACAACGCATACATTACACACAGCAAATAAAGCAAAATATTACCACAAATACATTATAACTCAATATGCATGTAGTAAGGTGTAGCATAGGTAAACAGTAAACACTATAGTGAACAGTAAACAGCTCGCTGTCCGAGTGACGAGACCTCAGTGGTGACAGGGTATTCACTCGTCTCACAGCCCGGGGCAAGAAGCTGTTACCCAGTCTGGCAGTCCTAGCCCTGATGCTCCTGTACCTCCTTCCTGACGGTAGTGGGTCAGAGAGATTGTGGGATGGTGGTAGGGATCCTCAACAATACTTTGGGCCCTTCCCGGTAAATGTCACAAATAGGTGGAGGAAGACCCCAATGATCTTCTTGGCAGTTTAACCTTCACCAGCACGCTGCCTGAATTGCCGAATTTCTTGATCACTTTGTGCATGTTACTCTGGATTTCCAGCATCTTGTGTTTACCAGAATACTACCTGGATTAGATGGATTATGGACAGCACGGTAGTGTAGTGGTTAGCACAATGCTTTACACTACAGGTGACCCGAGTTCGATTCCCACTCTGCTCTCTGTAAGCAGTTTGTACGTTCTCCCTGTGACCATGCCGGTTTCCTCCAAGTGCTCTGGTTTTCTCCCAAAGACATACCAGTCGGTAGGTTAATTGCTCATTGTAAATTGTCCTGTGACTAGGCTGAGTTTAAATCAGGGAATTGCTGGGTGGTGTGGCCAGAGGGCCTATTCCATGCTGTATCTCTATGAAAAAATTAAAAATATATAAAATATAAAACAAACTTGGGTTATACTCCCTGGAGCATCAGAGGCTGAGAGGAGACCTAATGAGAGGTTTATAAGGTTATGAGAGGTGTAGATTGAGTGGACAGAATCCTATTCTCAAGGTAGATATGTCAAACATCAGGGGGTGTGAGGTGGAAAGTTTAAAGGAGATCTGAGGAGAAAGTTTTTTTAAAAAACACAGAGAATGGTGTGCTGCCAGGGAAGGTGGTGGAAGCAGATATGATAGTGGTGTTAAAGAGGCTGTTAGACAACTGTTCCTTAAGGTTGTCATAGCCAGGGGAGGTAGTGGGGAATAAGCTCCCACTACCTATTAAAATGCACCTTGTGTCTGAAATAGCCTCTGATATCTAAGTGTATCTGCTCACCTTCACGTGTGTCTTAACTATCCATTTCCACTGACAGGAGAACGGACAAACACAGGTCACTGGCGCCTTAAACAGTCGCTTCGGGTAGATGGGCTCATCAGCTGTGGTTGGCAGATCATCTGGGAGAGGGAAAACTCTGATCTCAATCTTCTGCTACACCCACTCATGGGGAAGGATTCCGGAGTAAACCTCGAGGAAAAAATGGAGCTGGAGTCCCTGAAGCAGTCCTACATTGAGTTCAATGCTGAGCGGCAACTCTTGCGATGCCACTGGTGCCGAAACCTATAGGTCTCTGCCATTCCTTTGAATTTGTCAGGTTCAGGGCGAGAGGGAGCTTGCTACATGGGCAACAGCTCGCTCTCCATATCAAACTGCACTAGCTGGCATACTGACTTGTGTATCACATAGACAGTTGGTATGCAACATCTGTAGTCAAGTACTGTACTTTGAATATAAATTTACATTGAATTTGATGCTTGGTAGATAGGTAGCAAAGGGGAGAGTGGATAGATAGATCAACCATAAGACCATAACACATAGAAGCAGAAATAGGCCATTCAGCCTATCAAGTCTGTTCCAGCATTTCATCACAGGGGATCCATTTCAATCCTAACCCCATTCTCCTGCCTTCTCCCTGTAACCTTTCACTCCTTGACTAATCAAATATCTATCAACCTCTGCGTTAAATATACCCAATGTCCTGGCTTTCACAGCCACCCGTAGCAACAAGTTCCACAGATTCACCACTCTCTAGCTAAAGAAATCCCTCCTTATCTCCATTCTAAATGGACATTCCTCTGTTCTAATGCTGTCCTCTGGTCCTAGACTCCACCAAAATAGGAAAGATCCTCTCCACATCCACTCAAGGCCTTTCAACATTTGATAGGTTTCAATGAGATCCCTCTCATTCTTTTAAATTCCAGTGAGGAAAGGCCAAGAGCCATCAATCACTTTTCATTAGTCTTTCATTCCCAGGAAGTCTTGTGAACCTCCTCTGAACCCTCTCCAAAGTCAGCATGAGGAGCCCAGAAGTGCTCAGAATTCTCCAAGTGAAGCCTCACCAATGCTTTATGAAGTCTCAGGATACTACCTTTGCTTTTATATTCTAGTCGAACTGAACACTAACATTGCATTTGCCTTCCTCACCACAGACTCAACCTGCAAATTAACCTTCAGGGAATTCTGCACTAGGACTCCCTTTGCATCTCAGATTTTTGAATTTTCTGCTTGTTTAGAAAATAGTCTGCATTTGTATTCCTTCTACCAAAGTGCACGACCATACACTTCCCGATACTCTATTCCATCTGCCACATCTTCGTCCATTCTCCTGATCTGTCCTTGTCCTCTCTAGTCTCCCTGCTTCCTCACCATTTCCTGTCCCTCCACCTATTTTTGTATCAAATGAAAACTTGGCCACAACGCCATCAATTCCATCATCCAAATCATTAACATTTGTAAAAACATGTGGTCTCAACACCAATACCTAAGCAACACAACTAGTTACTGGCAGCCAATCAAAAAAGGTTCCCTTTATTCCCACTGTTTGCCTCCTGCCAGTCAGTCAATGCTCTGTCCATACTAGAATCTTTCCTGTAATACCATGAGCTCGTGGCTTGCTAAGCAGCCTCATGTGCGGCATCTTTTCAAAGGTCTTCTGAAAATCCAAGTACACAACATCAATCAATTCTCCTTTGTTTATCCTGCTTGTTATCCCTTCAAAGAATTTTGACAGATTTATCAGGCAAGATCTTCAAACATCTTCCCAACCACTGAGGTCAGACTAACTGGTCTATAGTTTCCTTTCTTCTGCCTCTTTTCCTTCTTGAAGAGTGGATTGGTATTTGCAATTTTTCCAGTCCTCTGGAATCATTCTAGAAACTAGTGATTCTTGAAAGATCACCAATAATGCCTCCACAGTCTCTTCTAGCTGCTTCTTTTAGAACTGGGGTGTAGTCCATCTACCTACCTTCAAGACTTTTCAGTTTCCCAACCATTTTCTCCCTTGTAATAGCAACAGCACTCACTTCTGCTCCCTGACACTCTTGAAATTCTGGGTGACTGCTAGTGTCTTCCACAGTGAAGACTGATTCAGTTCATCTGCCATTTTCTTGTCCCCCATAATACCTCTCCAACATCATTTTCCAGTGGTCTGATATCTATTCACCTCTCTTTCATCCTTTATATATCCTCTTTGATAATGATAACAAGCTTACCTTTGTATTCCATCTTTAACCCCCCCCCCCCATGCCCTTATGGGTTTTAGTGTCTTCTGTTTTAACTTCCCACTGAGTGGAGGGATGGGTTAGTAACTTTGCTGATGACACAAAGGTTGAGGTGTTGTGGATAGTGTGGAGGGCTGTCAGAGGTTACAGCGGAACATTGATGGGATGCAAAACTGGGCTGAGAAGTGGCAGATGGAGTTCAACCCAGGTTAAGTGTGAGGTGGTTCATTTTGGTAGGTCAAATATGATGGCAGAATATAGTATTAATGGTAAGACTCTTGACAGTGTGGAGGATCAGAGGGATCTTGGGGCCCTGAGTCCATAGGACACTAAAAGCTGCTGCGCAGGTTGACTCTGTGGTTAAGAAGGCGTACAGTGCATTGGCCTTCATTAATCATGAGATTGAGATTGAGATTTCAGCTATATAGGATTCTGGTCAGACCCCACTTGGAGTACTGTGCTCAGTCCTGGTCACCTCACTACAGGAAGGAAGTGGAAACCATAGAAAGGGTGCAGAGATTTACTAGGATGTTCAAGCAACACACACAAAATGCTGGTGGAACACAGCAGGCCAGGCAGCATCTATAGGGAGAAGCACTGTCGATGTTTCAGGCCGAGGCCCTTACCTGATGCAAAGGGTCTCGGCCCGAAACGTCGACAGTGCTTCTCATGCCCTACCTATAGGTAGGTGGAGTAGGTGGGTAGGTGGGGTAGGGTAGGTCAGATAGACAGAGAGAGTAGGTAGGGTAGGTGGCTAGGGAGGGCAGGCAGGGTAGGGTAGGTAGTTAGAATATACAGTTAAGACAGGTTGATAGATTGGACAAGCAGACTGAATGGACAGGCAGGATTGACAGACAGGTAGATGGATGGACAGACAGACAGGAAGGATGGATAGACAGACAGATATATAGCTCGTATAGACAGATGATCAGAAAGACAGAGAAATTGATAGCTAACACAGATAGACCACTGTGTCCCCTCATTTGAAAAAGGTTTTACTTCTTGACCTCTTAGAGAAATAGAAGGCAAAGTCAAGGTGGATCTTTACATGTTTATTGGCTTCTTCCATTTTATAAAACAACTCAGGCGGATTTGCAAGCTCAAGGAGCACTAGGAGGAACATAGATTGCGTGCAGAAGACAGCCATGGGGAAATCGGCTGGGGGGGCACCAGCAGGATTGGGTGGGGGTATCAGTGGTGATGTCATCCCAGAGGCAGAGAGGCACTCAGAACTCCAGGTTTGGGGGCGGGGACAAGAAGGGATACCCAGTCCAAATGGATGGATTTCCCAAAAAGGTGGCTGCAGAATCTCACTCCTTCATTTCACCTGCCTTCCCCACTCCTTCCTCATCTTCCATCACCTCCGATAGTTAACTCACAGAGCTTTTCCTTTCAATGAAGTACTGGGACATCAGAACCAGGGGCACCAAGGGTTGGGGACTTTGAGGAAGGAATGTGTGGGATTCTGAATGAGGGTGAGGGGAATGGATGTAAGACTGAGAGAGAAGCATGTTGTCTTCACAGGAGTAGGGTGCAGAATATGACCCCAGACCGTTGGAGAACAGGGATCCTACGGAGAGGGCAAGGCTGGGTCCAGTCTTCTGATGGGACATGGGATAAAGGAACAGGGTAAAATCCACCAATGAAAAGCAGTGATCAAAGGTCAGGTACTGCAGGCCACCAATGGCAGGAGCGAGATCCTGGACAGATCCAGAGGGGGTCGATCCACAGACCCTGCAGTTTGACGACTCCTGGACTGGGGCCGGTTCAGAGAGTTCTGACCTCCTGGCAGAGTCCCGGTGGGGATTTGGGTGCTTTGGGAACAAAGAGAGCAGAATCACATGCACAGTGACACACGTGGGGTCAGCAAGACCCCAACCTAGGCTCCTGCCGCGGGGATAGGTTGTGGGGTCGGGAAGGGGTGGATTGGAAACGATGGCACTTCGTCCCACGATGCTCCTGTACTGACGTTCTGCCTGCGGCCAAGGACATCACCAACACGACAGGATGGAAGCACCATTTCTAGTCCTCTCCACCACACAACGCTAGAAGAACACTACTGTAGTCCCCCGACGTATCACTCTAGGAACGAACACAGAAAGGGCATTTATTTAACACACCATGCAGATGAGATTGATGCCTTCAAAGATGAAAGATTAGCTCTATTTGACACACATGTTGAAACCTACAGTGAAATGCATTGTTTGCGTCAAATCAAACCAGAGAGGATTTTGCAAGAGTCACCTACATAACACGTTCACGACTCACCATCCCTAACCATGCATCACTTACGGGTTGCCCCAGCACATCCTCAGACTGTGTTGGCCATTGACAAGAACAATGCATTCCACTGCCGGTTTCAATGATTCCACACGTGACTAATAAAATCAAATTTAATCTTTAATCCAGGCATCTTCCTGCTAAACCTCTTCTGCTCCCTCTCCAGAGAAGAAAATTGCTTCGGTTTATTGGTCACATGCACATCGAAATGTTAAAACGGGCAGGGAAGGGCATTGCTTGCGTCAGTACCCAACACAGTCTGAGGGTGTGTTAGGGGCAGCCCCCAAGTGTCCAGCAACAACTTCCTAGTCCTAACCCGGGCATCCATGGAATGTGGGAGGAAACCGGAGCACCTGGAGGAAACCCACGCAGTCACAGGGACAATGTACAAACTCCGTACAGACAGCAGTGGGAATTGAACCCTGATCGTAGAGCTGGCACCGTAACAGTGTTTCACTAACTGCTACCGTAACACCCATTTTACAAACGCTGGCTCATTCATGGAGTTCCCTAACTGGTCCATAAACCACCACCTTCTTTCCTTGAGATCTTCCTGTTACAAGAACCACCCCTTGTAGTAATGATTAGTGAGGCACAGAGAATCTGTAGTTACCAACAAGTAACTTTTATGTTTCAACTAAAAGCACGTGGGTTCACACTCATATCTACCTGTTACTCCCTACTAGAACCCCTGACACTGCATGAACTGTCAATGGAGAGGAAAAGATATTACCCGGGAAAGGAGTCTACGCTGGCTGGGCGATCCTCGTGGTCCCGATCTCCACGTGTCCGTGGGGTCCTCCCTATCCGCAATGGTTGGTCTCCGGCTGCCGGAGAGTTATCGCCCCTGTGTATTTGGAGCTCCTCATCAATTGAACCATTGGATCTCCGCCCCATTGGCTCAAGGTCACCTGACCTACCTGGGTCACCTTCTTACTGGTCATTGTAGAGGGCTACAGCCAACATTGTTTCACAGCTCTGCCCACCCCAGTGTTAGTGCCTGCTCCAAACCAATTAAATGAGGCAGCCCAGACAGAGTCTAACAGATTACCAATTGCAGGTCTGGCATTTTACATAACTCCTCTGAGAATGGTTTATTGCTCTGATAAGATTGTCCCAGAGTCAGGAGTTAGTTCAGAGTCCATGCCTTTACATAACAAATGGCTTCTTGTTTTGAGAATGGCCACACGTTCAGCAGATCATTATCTGAAGCTTCCCATGTCCACATTCAGTTGCTTTGAGGAGATTATCCAAGAACAAGAAACTGTTCAGAGTCCACAAAATAGGGACTATTTTGACAACTGGCTTGTCTCCTTCCCTTGTCCTTGATCAGACTGCGGTTTCTTCTGGCCAACATTCCAGCTCCCTCTGGAATGCTCCAACTAGGACCACCTTTGGAGCAACAGAGCATGAGGGGAGACTTGATGGAGATGCATAAGTTTATATGTGTCCCTTTAGAACAGAGATGTGGAGGAATTTCTTTAGGCAGAGGGTGGTGAATCTGTGGAATTCATTGCCACAGATGGCTGTGGAGGCCAAGCATTGGATATATTTAAAGTGAAGGTTGATAGGTTCATGATTAGTCAGGGTGTCAAAGGTTATGTGGAGAAGGCAGGAGAATGGGAATTATAAATCAGCCATGATGGAATGATGGAGCAGACCTGATGGACTGAATGGCCTAATTCTGGTCCTATGTCTTATGGTTCCCCACTCACCGAGCTTCACCTAGCACCTACCAGCTGGTACTCCTTCCCCTCCCACAACATTCTTATTCTGACTTTGTCCCCCCCTTCCTACCCAGTCCCGATGAACGGTCTCGGCCCGAAACATCGACTGTTAATTCATTTCCGTAGACGCTGTTGGACCTGCAGAGCTCCTCCAGAACTTTGTGGGTGTCATTATTGAGATAAGTAGATGGATAGGGAACATTTATAGGGTAATGGGCCTAGTGTGGGCAGGAAGGATGAGCTCACTGGGCGTCATGGTAACGTAGAGGTTAGTGCAATGTTATTACGGCTCAGGCATTCCAGAGTTCATATTTCAATTCCCGTAAGAAGTCTCTGTAGGTCTTCCCTCTGAGGGTTTTCTCTGGGTCATCCTGTTTTCCCTCTACAGTCCAACAATGTACGGGTACGTTACTTGATCATTGTAAATGTTCCATGATCAGGTTAGGGTTAATCCGATCCCGCCAAAGGGTCTCAACCCGAAACGTCGACTGTACTTTTTCTTCCCCCCATAGATGCTGCCTGGCCTGCTGAGTTCCTCCAGCATTTTGTGTGTGTTGCTCAAGATTTCCAGCATCTGCAGATTTTCCCTTGTTTATGAGAGAAATACAGGTGTGGCTGAAGTTTCTCTGCTCTACGCTAGGGGTTCCCAATCATTTTCATGCCACAGACACCTACCATTAACCAAGGGGTCCCTGCCCTATGCCCTTAACGAACCAGATTAGACTTTACAAGAATCTTCTCATTTTGTGACCACAAATTCAAATTGGTCAGCACGGTAGGACAGTGATTAGCACGACATTGGAGCTGGGAGTTCAACTCCGGTGCTGTCAGTAAGGAGTTTGTACAACCTTCCCACGAAGGTGCCGATTTCCTCCCACAGTCCAAAGGCAATTCGAAGGTTAATTGGTCCTGTCATCAGGCTAGGGTTAAAAAGGTGGGTACAAGGTGACATGACTTGTTGGGCCAGAATTAACATTTAGGCATACACATGTTTAGAGCTAAAAAAAACAGCTTTCCTCCAGGGACAGGGTACTAAATACAATACACACAATCACACACAGTAGTTACTACATCACACACAGTCACAAAAAAATAACATTTGCACAAGTGCTCAGTTCCACATTTTGTGTGCATTGGTTAAGATTTCCAGCATCGGCAGAATCTCATGTGTTTAGGAAGAGGTTAAAGTTGTGAGTCTTGCCTCGATGAAGGAGTACAGTGAGGCATCGTACGCCTTCTTGAATTCCTGGCGGATGTTCACCAAGTCGATCTCACTTCTGGAAATCATGATCCTGATCAGAGTCCTGTCATCCGTCCCAGCTCCCTGGAAAAGACACACCAGGGGAAGGTCAAAGTCAGAATTCAGATTCAAATTCTTTTATTTATCACATCTGCATCCAAACATCCACTCCCACATCACTCCTACAACAACCACCACCTCTACCAACGGGACAAAGGCAGTGTATGACACGCTTGCCTTTACTAGACAAGGCAATGAGTTATGTCACCACTTTAGAAAGCTTCATCTCTGAAGTATTACAATTCCCATTCTGGCCTCTTACCTCTTCTCCTCACCTTCCCCTCCTCATTCCCATTCTCCCATAGTCCATCCACTCTCCTCTCCTATCAAATTCCTTCCTCTTCAGTCCTTTTTCCTTTCCCACCTATCACCTCCCAGCTTCTTACTTCACACCTCTTTCCTTTCCCACTCTCCTGGCTTCACCCATCACCCTCTAGCCTGTACTCCTTCCCCTGCCCTCACCTTCTTATTCTGGCATACTCCCCCTTCCTTTCCAGCCCTGACAAAAGGTCTTGGCCTGAAACGTCGACTGTTTATTCCTCTCCAGAGATGCTGCCTGACTTGCTGAGCTCCTCCAGCACTCTGTGTGCGGGGAGAAAATTGGTTTCTGTTTCCACGGAGAGTGGAATACAATGTTCGGGGTATTGACCGGCTGCATCACAGCCTGGTACAGAAACACCAATGACCTTGAATGGGAAATCCTACAAAAAGCAGTGGTTGCAGCCCAGTCCATCACAGGTACAGCCCTCCCACCATTGAGTAAACCTACACAAAGCACTGTCACAGGAAAGCAGCATCCATCATCAGCAAATCTCACCCCCAGGACATTCTCTCTTCTCACTGTTGCCATCAGGAAGAAGGTACAGGAGCATCAGGACTCACGCCACAGGTTCAGCAACAGTTATTACCCCTCAACCACCAGGCCCTTGAACCAGAGGGGATAACATCACTCAATTTCACTCTCCCCATCACTGAACTTTTCCCACAACCAATGAACTCACTTTCAAGGACTCTTCATCTCATGTCCTTCATATTTATTGCGTATTTATTTATTATTATTATTAGTGCTTTCTTTTTGTATTTGAACAGGTCGTTGTCTTCTGCACTCTGGCTGAACGCCCTAGTTGGGCAGTCTTTCATTGATTCTGTTATGCTTATTATTCTATAATTACCACAATACCCAATTAATTTAGAGAATAATAACCATAACAGAATCAACATATACCATTAAATATACAACCCTGAGATACATTTTCTTCTGGGCATACCTGTTACGTACCCCGTAACAGGTTAAAAAGAACCAGCAGAAATGGACACACCTGGAGTCTGAGTCTTCTGTTATAAACATTATTTTATTAGTAACTACGTCCACAAGAAAATGAATCTCAGGGTTGTATATGTTGACGTATATATACTTAGCTAATAAATTTGCTTTGAACTTTGGTGGTGGAGAAAACGATGTTTAACAATAGAGGTGTTTAAGGGTCTCTTTGATGGATGTATGAACGTGCAAAGAATGGGGAACATGGACCATACGTGGGCAGAAGGCATCAGATGTCCTAAGCTTTAATGGTTCAGTACAACATTGTGGGCTGAACTGCCTGGTCCTGTGCTGTCGTGCTCCCTGTCAAACACCGCCATCTGCAGGCATCTCCCAGCACTGCAGACCGTTCTGACCATGGAAATCTATCCCATTTCTTCCCTGTCACTGGGTCTAAATCCTGCAATACTCCCCAGCAACACTGTGAATGCTCCTTCACCAGAAAGACAGCTGTCAAAATTGAAGTAAATTTATTATCAAAGCACGTAAATGTCACAAATACAAATCTGAGATTCTCTCAAAGACTCTCACAAATTTCTACAGATGTAGCATGAAGAGAACTGGGATGAACTGAATTGAATTGAATTGACTTTATTACTTACACCCTTCATACACATGAATTAAAATCTTTACATCTCCATCTAAATGTGCAATGTATATTTTACAGCAATTTATAATAAATAGTATGTGCAACAATATAACATACAGTTGTATCAGCATGAATTAATCAGTCTGATGGCCTGGTGGAAGAAGCCTGGTCCTGACTTTTACACTGTGGTACAGTTTCTCGGATGGTAGCAGCTGGAACAGTTTGTGGTTGGGGTGACGCAGGTCCCCAATGATCCTTTGGGCCTTTTTTTTTTACACACCCGTCCTTGTAAATGTCCTGAACAGTGGGAAGTTCACATCTACAGATGCACTGGACTGTCCACACCACTCTCTACAGAGTCCTGCGATTAAGGGAGGTACAGTTCCCATACCAGGCAGTGATGCAGCCAATCAGGATGCTCTCAATTGTGCCCCTGTAGAAAGTCCTTAGGATTTGGGTCCCATACCAAACTTCCTCAACTGTCTGAGGTGAAAGAGGCCTTTTTCACCACACAGCTGGTGTGTACAGACCACGTAAGATCCTCAGTGATGTGGATGCCGAGGAACTTGAAGCTGTTCACCCTCTCAACCCCAGATCCATTAGCCTGTTTCCATTCCCCCTGCAGTCCACAATCAGCTCCGACATTGAGGAAGAGGTTGTTTTCTTGACAGAGGAGGGGAGGCACTGCCCAGGATCAGTAAAAGCTGCAGAAAGTTGTAAACACTGCCAGCTCCGTCATGGGCACGAGCCTCCCCAGAATCCAGGCCATCTTCAAAAGGTGATGCCTCAAAAAGCCGGCATCCATCAATAAACAGCCTCATCACGCAGGACACGCCCTCTTCTCATTGCTACCATTAAGGAGGAGCCTTGTGATAGCTTCTCTGCATAGATTGATTGTACGTCCATAAAGTGACGCTGGGCACAGGAATGTCTGTACAGAAGGTGACTGTGGTGAACCACATATACCTGTCTGGACATGCCTCCCCCACTGACTGCTCCTGTGGCTCCTCCCACAGGCCCCGGTATAAAGGAGATTGGGGCCTGAGCCCAGCCCTCAGTCTCCCGGATGTAGCATGGTGGTCAATTGCTGCTTGTTCTTTCTTCCAGCCAATAAAAGCCTATATCTCGCCTCACGTCTCGGAGAGTTATTGATGGTGCATCAGTGACTGACAGGAAATGATAAAGTAGTGGTGGTTGGGGGTGTGGAGGGGTGGGTCAGTGGGTGGAGGTGTCGATCAGCCTCACTGCTTGGGGAAAGTACTGTAACCGTTTTGGAGTCTGGGAGTGGAGGGGTGGGTCAGTGGGGGGAGGTGTCGATCAGCCTCACTGCTTGGGGAAAGTGACTGTTTCTGAGTCTGGGAGTGGAGGGGGGGTGGGTCAGTGGGGGGAGGTGTTGATCGGCCTCACTGCTTGGGGAAAGTGACTGTTTCTGAGTCTGGGAGTGGAGGGGTGGGTCAGTCGGTGGAGGTGTTGATCAGCCTCACTGCTTGGGGAAAGTGACTGTTTCTGAGTCTGGGAGTGGAGGGGTGGGTCAGTGGGGGGAGGTGTTGATCAGCCTCACTGCTTGGGGAAAGTGACTGTTTCTGACTCTGGGAGTGGAGGGGTGGGTCAGTGGGTGGAGGTGTTGATCAGACTCACTGCTTGGGGAAAGTAACTGTTTCTGAGTCTGGGAGTGGAGGGGTGGGTCAGTGGGGGGGAGGTGTTGATCGGACTCACTGCTTGGGGAAAGTACTGTAACCGTTTTGGAGTCTGGGAGTGGAGGGGTGGGTCAGTGGGTGGAGGTGTTGATCAGACTCACTGCTTGGGGAAAGTGACTGTTTCTGAGTCTGGGAGTGGAGGGGTGGGTCAGTGGGGGGGAGGTGTTGATCGGACTCACTGCTTGGGGAAAGTACTGTAACCGTTTTGGAGTCTGGGAGTGGAGGGGTGGGTCAGTGGGGGGAGGTGTCGATCAGCCTCACTGCTTGGGGAAAGTGACTGTTTCTGAGTCTGGGAGTGGAGGGGTGGGTCAGTGGGGGGAGGTGTTGATCGGCCTCACTGCTTGGGGAAAGTGACTGTTTCTGAGTCTGGGAGTGGAGGGGTGG
>NW_026781072.1:0-15404 GCF_030144855.1 Hypanus sabinus
ACGTTCACTAGATTGGTTCGGGGTATGTACACAGCAGTACTCTGTGTCATGTCTTCGATGTACTCGAGCTCTTATCTGGTAGCCCACTATACAGATGACATCATGCTAAGAGCCCCTACCAAGGATGGTTAGCTGAAGCCTAGGGCAAGCAGGTAAGTCACATGAAGGACAGAGAACGGGTGGTTCCATTGAAAATACATGGGCCGAGCCAGATAGTCAAGTTTCTGGGTGACCAGTGGGTCACAGGATATGAAATAATCCTGGATAAAGTACAAAACAATACAGTAGAAACAGCCGTCCCTAACAATAATCGGCAGACGCAAAGGCTTGTGGGGCTATTGGACTATTGGAGGCACCATAAGCCATGTCCAACCGTCCTGCTTCAACCTCTATACAAAGTAACTAGGAAAAAAAGGCAATAGTTTGAAAGGGGTCCAGAGCAAGGCTGTGCGAGAAGCAGAGGCTTTCTCCCTGTGTGCCACACCCCTTTTACTCGAACTGCCATTTGAGTTACATGTATCCGTACATCAGAACACCGCTCTTTGGATCTGCAGTAAAAATAAAATGCAGCGAACACACTCAGAGTTCTGGTCCCTTGCCCTTCCTGATGCAGCTGAATGATTCACGTCCTTCGAAATGCAATTGCTTGCCTGTTACCAGATATTTGTGGACTGAACCTCCACAGAGAGAAGACAGGATACCTGGAGATCAGACGTTGGTGCTCACGGAGAGTTCTACAGAAGGACAGAGTGGGACCAAAACATCTCTATTGTAAATTGGAAATAATATATCGCAGAACTAGCAAGAATGTGTTTCGAGGGGTTCAGTGAATTACACCAACATCTAGTCCATGCACCTGTGTGTAGGTACACAGAGACAATTGAACATTCTGTCCCAGAGTCTCCTGTTACAGGGGTCGCGCCACAGGTGCAGCTGAACAAAGCAAACAGATCCCATGCCTGATTTACAGACGACTCCAGACGCTGAAAAGTTTGTGCACAGGGGTGGAACCCAGTCACAAGAACAGTTCAGCAGCACCAACAGAGAAAGTGTGGTCAGCCAGGGAGTGAACTGGTGGCAGTCGCCTTGTCACTTCTGTATGAATGTGATCTGCTGCACATGTATACAGACTCCTTGGCAGTGGCAAGTTAAATAGTTGCATGGATTGTTGAGTTGCAGAAGAGGAAGAGGCAGATGCAAGGAAAGCCCCTGTGAGGACAGATAGATTGGGAGCAGATCTGGGCGGCAGAGCAATGAATGAAGATAACACTTTTCCACGTAGATGCCCAACCGAAATATGCTATTCTATCTTCCACCTTTCATAATAAAGTGGAACAGCTCGTCTGAGCAAACCGGACTAAAACCCCTGAATCCTGGTGATGAGACACTGGGCACATATCATGGCTAGCTAGCTGCGCATCATAAGCAGCCAAGTATATGACAACCAGAAAACATGAATAAGGAGTTAACATTCAAGCGATATTTGTCAGTGAAGTTCAAAGTTCAGAGTAAATTTATTATAGAAGTAAATATAGGTCACCATATACTACCCTCTCATTAACTTTCTTGCTGGCATTCACATTAAATAGAAAGAAACCCACACACAACAAAGACAAACAACCAATGTTCAATAATGATAATAGTAACAGAGTTATGAATATAAATTGAGGCATTATCCAAGGTGACTCTCGAAGTCCGCTATGGTTCTGTCTAACTTTAAACCCACTTTCTAATTTACAGAATTGGAATAAAATTGGGTATCAAATCAGAAGCAACAAAATGAGCTATACCAAGACACTCCTATACATGTATGACTTGAAATTATATGCTCCTTCATCTTTAAAGCTGAAGAAATTAATTTAAATAGTAGAATAACTTTCAAAAGTCATGAATATAAACTTTAGACTGGATAAATGCAGAACATTAAATGTAAAGAAAGGTGCAACAGAGCTAACAGAATATAAAACAGTGCAGCAAATGCAAACAACCGATGGATGTATATGAAACATAAGACTATAATAGATAGGAGCCACACACACAAAATGCTGGTGGAACACAGCAGGCCAGGCAGCATCTATAGGGAGAAGCACTGTCGACGTTTCGGGTCGAGACACTTCGTCAGGACCTGTTCTCTGCCATATCCACCCGTTCTTATCTAGACCTTTCAACATTCTGTGGATTTCAATGGGATCCACATGCATTCTTCTGAATTTTAGTGAATACAGGCCCAAAGATGCCAAACGTTCCTCATATTTTAACTCCTTCATTTCTGAAACCTTTCTTGTGAACCTCCTCTGCATTCTCTCCCATGACAACATATCCTTTCCGAGATAGCGGCACAAAACCATCAACATTACTCCAAGTATGGCCTGACTAGTGTTGTATAAAGCCTCAGCATTATCTCTTCATTTTCTGTATTTTATTCCGCTTGAAATGTCTGTCAACATTGGATTTGCCTTCTTTAGCACAGACTCAACCTGTAACTTAACCTTTTTTGGAGTTTTGCACGAGGAATCCTGAGTCCATTTGCATCTCTGATATTTGAATTTTCTCCCAATTTAGATAATAGTCTGCACTTCTGTTCCTTTTAGGAAATATATTGTCATACATTTCTGAATACTGTATTCCATCTGCCACTGTTTTGCCCATTCTTCCAATTTGTCTAAGTCCTGCGAAATCACATTGCTTTCTCGGCACCATCTACCCCACCCCCACCTGCCACCTGTCTTCGTATCATCTGCAAACTTTGCCACAAAGCCATTAATTCCATGATATATATCACTGACAAAGAATGTGAAAAGTAGTGGTCCCAATACTGACACCTGAGTAACACCACTGGTCAAGAGCAGCAAACCAGAAAAGGCCCCCTTTATTCCCATCTTGCTGCCTCCTGCCTTTCAGTCATTTCTCTATCCATGCCAGTATCTTTCCTGTATGGGAGTCTATCTTGTTAAGTAGCCTTCTGAAAATCCAAGTAAATGGAATCCACTGCCTCTCCATTATCCACCCTGCTTGTTCCTTCCTTGAAGAACTCTAACAGATTTCTCGGGCAAACTTTCCCGTTGCTGAAACCATGCTGACTTTGACTTATTTTACCATAAGTCACCAAATACCCCAAGACCTCATCCTTAATGATGCACTCCAACACTTTCTCAACCACTGAGTTTCAGCCAATTGTCCTTTAATTTCCTTTCTTTTGCCTTCCTTCTTTTTTAAAACAGTAGTGACATTTTAAAGCTTCCAGTCCTCCGGAACTATGCCAGAATCAAATGATTCTTGAAAGATCATGAACAATGCATCTATCTCCAGCTACCTCTTTCAGAACTCTTAAATATAGTCCATCTGGTCCAGGTGTTTGACCTTCAAGTTTGCCTAGTACTTTTTCCCTTGTAATAGCAATAGCACTTGTGTTGCCTTTATGGCATTTGTTTAGTTTACAATATTTTCGCTTTAGTAATTCGTTTGTTAGCATTTTTTAGTTAAAGTTAGGATTGTTTAAAGTAAATTCGTTGTCTGTCATATATCGCGGCATAAAATGACGTCACACTGGGTTTCACCGCGTCTTGTGGGAAAATACCGGTTTGGAGAAATGGGAAGGAGGGGGCTCACATGTGCAGGATAAGCGCCAGAAAAGTTTTCTTTCTACGCACTAGAAACATCAGTGAAGCAACGCCGTAAGTTCATGAGATAATCGATGTGTTGAATTAAAAATGTTAGCGCTGATTCTGTTAAAAGTAATGACGGTTGATAAGGTTTATGTTTTCGTTAGTTAACGAGTTGCGGATAGTTTGTGTTGAAGTGTATTTAAAGCAGTCAATGGCGTAGGTAGATTCTGACTGTATGTTGCACTTTAATGTAATGTAGTTGTTGTAGTTTTACTTTTGCAAGTATTTACGATGTAAATGTAATATCAAGAAGGAAACAAATACTGTATACATTTTTTATTGTGCTATCAACAGTTTTCACCATACGTTAATGTGGAAGAGTGAACAGTAAACGGTTAATCTTACTGCGATCCTGTCTTCATTTACTACGGTTTACCTCGGTGTTTAGTTCAGAGATCTCTTACACCTGAGCGAGAACACTACACCACTTATTCCTGCTCTCTGACACTCACGGACCTCTGGCACTCTACTAGTGCCTTTCACAGTGAAGACAGATGTAAAGTAATCATTAAGTTCACCTGTCATTTCTTTACCTCCATGCCTCCCCCCCCCCCATTTCTGCTTCACCGGCATCATTTTCCAATGGTCCAATATCAAATTTCACTCCCCATTTACTCTTCATATAACTGAAAAAAAAACTTCCTTTATCTTGCTTTATTGGCTAATCTGCCCTTATATTTCACTTGTTTCTCTTCTTACAGTTATTTTTAGTTGTCGTTTGTTGAATTTTTAAAACTTCCCAATCACCTGACTTCTGACTCACTTTTGTTACATAAAATGCAGTTTCCTTGTTTTTTGTGCAGCCCTTAACTTTCCCTGTCTGCCATGGCTGCCTACCTTTGCCACTTGGGAACTACGCCTTCTGTGGGACACACCTATCCTGCGCCTTGTGAACTATTCCCAGAAACTTCAGCTACCTCTACTCTGCCATCATCCCCACTAGTATCCCCCTCCATTCCACCTGGGAAAGCTCCTCTATCATGTCTATGTAATTCCCTTTATTCCATTGCGATATTGTTACATCTGACTTATCCCTTGTCCTCTGAACCAGCAGTCTGAACTCAAATATATGATGATCACCCTTCCCTAATAGTTCCTTTACATAAAACTCCTTAAAAAATCTTGGTTCTTAGACAACACCCAATCTAAGATAGCCTTAGCCCAAGTAGGCTCAAGCACAAGCTACTCTAAAAAGTCATTCCATAGGCATTCAACACATTTCCTCTCTTTTGATCCGGATTAAGCTGATTTGTCCCAGTCCCCTTACATATTTAAGTTCCCTATTACAATTCCGACATTACCTTGTAATCTGATCAATAACAGGGACCCTTCTGTGCAATGTCCACTGAGTGCACGGGAAGGACACTCGAAAACCGTAACCCAGAAAAAATGTGTCTAGCTTCAATGGAGGCCGATTTTAGGAGTAGATTTTGGAATTGGGGGAGCAATGTCAAGACACAATGCTGCTTCGGATCCTTTCAACTTTTACCATAATTTTAACATCCGTTTTGCTCAGAGTACTGTCTGTTTTAACTTTCTACCTGAAGGGACACGTTAGACGATTGTAGGGCCAGGCTGTCTCTATATCCTGTGATTTAATACCACATGGAACTGTCATGATAATAATAATCCTGTTGTTTAACGGCGATATTAAATTTGTACATATTGTACTTTTTATGTAGTGTATTGCTTTTTGGTATAATGTACTAATGAGGAGTCATTGGTTGATATTTCAGGAAAGAGATAAACATGATACCTCTTTGGTAAATACGAAGATTTGCAACACAAAATGTAAGTCTGTACGATAAAAAAGTGTCATATGTGAATGTGGTGACCAGAATGGAATGTGCCCGAATGCATATCCTCGAGATTAAATATTGAGTAAGGATGTTTTCTTTCTTGCATACTGTTGTCTCCGTTTCTAAGTTATGTGGTGACAGCGAGAGAGAGAGAAAGAGAGAGAGAGGGAGAGAGAGAGAGAGAGAGAGAGAGAGAGAGAGAGAGAGAGAGAGAGAGAGAGAGAGAGAGAGAGAGAGAGAGAGAGAGAAAAAGAGATAGAGAGAGAGAGAGAGAGAGAGAGAGAGAGAGAGAGAGAATCACCCAGTATGTCACAAATGAATAAGCAGTCTTGAAGAGAAACACTCGTCCACTACTTTTGCTTATGTTCTTCTTATCTCTCTATATCACTGGAGGAGTTAATATTCTTTTAAATCTGTACTAGTTTGATTTCTGAAATGAGTTCTAATCATTACATGATGAATATGTTGTCAATATTCAAGAATCAAGACTGTTTACTGTAATTTCCAGAACACAAGAGTGTAGGTGAATAAAATAATTGTTACCCCAGATCAAATGCAGATCAAAAAAGCACAGTAACATACATATCATGATAAATATAAGTATGTAAGATAGATTATGTGAATGGATTGATCATATGCCCATAAAGTGTCCCTAGCCATAGGGTTGTCTGTGTGTAAGGCGCGTGAAAGGAAATTTTAATGTTGTGTTGGTTGAGGGCATCAAGGGGTGGGTTGGTGGGCAGACGTATTGATCGGCCTTACTGTTTATGTAAACTAACTGTTATTTTCTCTGGTGATCCTGGCGCAGATGCTACATACCCGCCTCGCTGAATGGAGAGGAACAGACAGTCCATAAGCGGAATGGCTGTGATCTTTTATGTTTTTACTGGCCCTTGTATATACGTCCTTGAGAGTGTGTAGGCTGGAAACTGCACTGCGACGGTCAGGAAAGCTCTACAACAGGTAGTCAGAACTGCCCAAAGCATTACTGGCAAAACTCCATAATTTAAACGATACAATTTAAGAAAATTGATGTATCTCTACGTTACAGGAGCACAGCTTCTGACAGATTAATGCATTCTTACTGCTCCACACCTTTACAGATTTGTGTCACAGCATCTGCAGAACAACTCCCTCGTCTCACATGACGGTGTTGAAATCATTTGTTCATTTTGCCACTATTACTCCCAAGAAACATAAAGGAGATTTTACCCTTGTTATCACTGCCTTGCACCTTTTGCTCTTTCCTGCTCCTCTTCAGGTTTCCATGGTTCAGTCGTAGTTTGAATTGCTATTTTGGTTTAATTGCGGAAATGGAAATATGTAACATGGTGTGGGTTCGTCCCTGATTTACATAATAATGTCTTTGCACGTGCAAATTCTTAAAATCTAGAAGACAATCATAAATAGTTCCTCAGTTAATAAAAATACTTAAGGATTTAGTATAATAATGAATTTAGTTATGCTGTGGTCGATCCACAAATAGATAGCAAGAGTTGTAAATTCGTAATGTATGTAGGTCCCTTTAATTCGAAATAAACCTTTGAACATGTTCATTTTGGAGAATGTGCTGATACGTTGTGGCAAAGCATTGCACAGCTGATTAAGTGGAAGTCGTTGACTTGTGACTGAGCACTGGAGCCATGTAGGCATCTGCCGTGTAATGGCGAATTAATATCTTGGGCCTAAAATTAGAAGCTTATTATTCATTTCGAGGTCCAGGTTTTGTTGTATGCTTTATTTTCAATGCCTATTTGTTAAAATTCTGTGTCTGTAATTAGCGTGTCTTATCCGTGAAACAGATCGTTTACTTTTAAGACATTAGTAGATTTATCTTCGAAGTCTACTGCATCCACTTACTGGGAAGAAATTTCAGCTCTGGTTTATTTGGTAAAGGTATATTCTAACTTCCCTCCAAACTTGTCTGACTTTAAAGGCAGATAAGTTGTCACGACAACCATTTTTGACTAAAGAGCTTTCGGAGGTGTTGGAACAGCTATGATGTCGGCTGTGCTCCCACCTTCTCTATAGTACCAAAGACCTGCAAGTTCACTGAGTTTAAAACAACCGATATTGGTACATAGAACAGCTGTGAGAATTATCTCCTTCTCTGTCGACGGCAAATTAACAAGCCTTGATCTGGAGCTTTATTAAATGGATGCCGTTTGACTTTTTGCAAACTCGCCAGTTCCTTGTTTTAGTTCCCTTTCAATATGGAAACGATGTGCTATATATGGCCACGGAGCAGATCCAAGATTTATATTTGCAATGAAAAAAAAATAGAATTAATACGGCTGACTGAATCGTGGATAATATTTATTTGCTCAAAATTATATGGAGAGAATGTAAATACTGCTTTTGTAATTTGATGTAAATGCTGATGATTTTTGTTTTCCAAAAATTGGATTGTAAAATCAAACCAGGGCACGTTCTGTAGAAATTGATATGTTCCTTCCCAAAAGTAGTTAAAAACGCAGGTGATCTGCTGAGATATTGGAAACAGGAAGTATAATATCTTAGATAACTCCTATCAATTCAAATGACACCCCTGGAAGCTTTGCATTCCTGGTATGGAGATTTCAGACAAGATAATGAGGGTTGTTAAAAAGGAACAGCAACACCGAATATTGAGGGAACTCGCAGTTCACGCAGCATCTATGGACTGAAAGGAACAGCAGACATTTCTTCCATCATTGATACTGCACCCATCCACATGTCCTCCATTTTCAGAACATCTATGGTTGTCTGCCGCCTTAGGAATATAGTCGCCCTTGTCCTCTGCTACCAACGCATTAGCCACATTTGACGCATCATTCTCCAAAAATTTCGTCATCTACAACTGGACCCTGCCACCAAGGCATCTGTATCTGCTGCCGCCCGACTCCCGTTTAATGAAGGGATCGCTCCCTCTGTGATCCTCCTGTCTATTAATACCTCAGCTCTAATGCCCTTTCTTGCACTTAACCTGCAAGCGGCATAAGAGCAACAGCTTCTCTTTGACTTCTATTCAGGACCCCAAGAAGTCCTTCCAGCTGAGGCAACACTTAACTTGCATATCTGTTGTGGTCATTTCCTGTATTCAGTGCTCTTGAAGCGGCCGTGTCTAGAGTGGTGAAAAACGATGTACCGCCTTGAAGGACCACTTTGTCAAGCCCCTCCGCTCTATCGCTAAAAGAAAGATATTTGAGTAACCCGTTAAAATTCCTATCCCCATTCCCATTCCGACATGTCAGTTCATGGCCTCCTCTTCTGCAATGAAGAGCCATTCTCAGCTTGGAAGAGCAACAACGCACACTCACTGTAGTTAGCCTCTAACCTAATACCATGAACTTCGATGTCTCCAGCTTCCAGCAATTAATTTCCCTTCCTCTGCCTCTTCGTAATTTCCCCACTTTGGCCTCTTGTCTCTTTTCGTCAAATGCCTATCACCTCCAATGGGAACCCTCTTCTTTCCCTTTCTCCTATAGCTTACTCTTCTCTCCTATCAGATTTCTTCTTCGCCAGCCCTCGCTGGAATTTAGAAGGATCGGGGGGATCTCATTGAAACTTATCGAATGTTGAAATGTCTAGACAGAGGAGATGTGTAAAGCGTGTTTCCCATGGTGGGGGAGTCTAGGGCAAGAGGAAAGAGACTCGGGATACTGGGCCGTCCATTTAAAACCGTGATGTGGAAATATTTCTTCAGCCAGAGGGTGGTGAATTTGTGCAATTTGAGGCAGATGGATTATATTCCTAACACGTTCGAGGTGTTTCACTTCAGTAGGACAATCCAGGGTTTGGAGTCTTGTGTGCAGTTTTGGCCATCAACCTGCAGGAAAGATATAAATAAGATTGAAAGAGTACAGAGAAAATTTAGAAGTATGTTGCCGGGATTGGCAGACCTCAGTTATATGGAAAAATGAAATAGGTTAGGACTTTATTTTTTGAAACATAAAAGATGGAGAGCACATTTTATAAAGGTATGCAAAATTATGAGTAAATGTATGCAAGCTTGTCCCATTAAGTTGGGGTGGGATTGCAAATAGACTCCATGTATTGGGGTGAAAGGTGAAGTGTTTACGGGGAACATGAGGGAAACGTCTTTGCTCGGAGAGTCACGAGAGTGTGGAATAAACTGCCAGCGCAACAGGTACATGCGAACTCGATTTCAACGTTTAAGAGAAGTTTGGATAGGTACATGGATGGGAGTGGTATGGAGGGCTATGGTCCGGGTGTGGGTGGATGTGCGTGGCAGTTTAATTCAATGGTCTCGGACTAGATGTGCTGAAGGGCTTTTTTTTCTGCGCTTTACATTTCTGTCACTCTCACTCTAACCCGATGAAGGAGGATGTGGGTAATGGGATGGGCATGAGGGTGTGGCAGGGGAAAAGATTGCGGATAGAGCGAGAGGGATGAGAAAATAAAGGAGGAGGAGAACAGAGGGGACTAGTCACCAGAAGAAAAAGTCTATAGTTATGTCGTCAGGTTGGATACTATGAAGACGGGATACGAGGTGTTATTCCTTCAATCTGCCACAGATCTTCCCGTAGTATTACAAGAGGTGTTTCACAGATATGTCAGTTTGGGAATGGGAAATGCAAATAAAAGGGCTGGATGTTACAGCTGACTGAGTGAGGGTGCTCAACGAAGCCGTCTACCATCCCTGCCTCGTCTCACAGTTGTAGTGGAGGCCGCACTGGATGGAATAAATGCCCTCGACGGATTCACAGGTGAAACGCAGTCTCAACTGGAAAGACTCTTCAGGGCATTTAAAGCATGACAAACGTGGAGTCTCTGGCTAAAAGAAGTTTAGTGTAGTCAAGAGCATCCAATCACGTCGCCTCTACACCTTAACAAATTAAATCACATTTTCCCTGCGGTAGGGTGACTAGAATTTAAGGTCATACTATCGCTTTATCTTCAGCCCTCTCTCCATCTGCGTTCCCTGCGTTTGTCAACAAAAGATCCAATATGCCTTCATCAATAGCTTTTTTCCCTAATCACGAATCCTAATCCCTAATCACTGCTCCAAATCGCTCAGCTCCTTCCAGTAGCTCAGGCTGTTCAGAAGCCTGACAATAGACCATGTACCAGACACTTCATTCCAAGTTTCGTTACGGAAAGAGATTAAAATTCGGCCAACAGGAGTTGAAGGATTTACTCAAAATCTCCTTGGGAAAATGCTGCACCTAACTGATTCCTAAAAATTCCATGCCTGTCGCTGTTTTAAGTGGTGACGCAGTGCGGGTGATCATACTGAGAATCTTGCACTGAAGTACACTGATATCCAATTTAAACGGCAAAAGAACCACATCCCATTCGCACTCCGGCATCCTCCCCATATGAGTTACAATCTGGGATCCAAACAAAACCTTTGGTCTGTAAAGCAGTCCTCTGAGTTATGTTACTTCATGGAGCTGAATTATGGAGCAGGAACCTGAAAAGCCCCAGAACAATGCCACCAAGTAAACTTACAATATGTTTTGAGGATATGCAGGAAGGGCAGACACACTCCAACACTGGAGGAAACTTACATGAACAGTACCTCCACCACGATAAAGCAACACCATGTCCGAAGAGTAGACCATGAAAATCAAATACCTAACTCTCTTCTCCCGAAACAAATACTTTACTCTCAGTTGAATGAAGTTCAGCAAGCATCTGATTGCAGAGGAAACGCTTCAAATACATTATCAAAATCAGACTGAAGAAAGTCAACATTACATCTGCAAACTGAAAAGACATTGCACTCAGTTCATGTACCTGGAGGAACAATGTTCCAGATGGAACTGCGATACATGCGAGTACCTGCACTGTGCCGCAAGGAACATAGGGGGGTGGTGAAAGGAGAGACAGAGCAAGCAAAAGACCCAACTGTTAACCCGTGCTCTTGTTCTATGTTCAAAATGCGAAGAGTTCTGCAAAACACATTTCCATTTGTCCCGTAGTCCTTAATAAATCAGTCTTTTTTTTCATCACTGTTTGTTTCACGGTTCAGCATTTGACAATAACCAGAAACTGTTAATCTTTTTCCTAATCTTCCACAGCATTTGGTTTATAAATCAGTGCCGTTCATTTTCTCACTGAGTACATATATGGCCTGACCTCACTAATTCCTCAATGAATTCTTCCAAATATCCTGACTACATCTTCAGATCACGAGGCTCAAATTGCAAATGAGCATCATAAAACTATCATGATTCCCTAAAACAGCAGCAGACAATATATTTTTTGCACTCCAGTATGTAAGATGTAGTGCATCCTTGTTGGATGAGATTCAGTTCCACTCTGATTGAAATTGGAATCAAAATGTGAATCATGTTTATTATCACTGACATCATAAAATCTGTTGTTTCATAGCAAAGGTGTAGTACAAGACATGAATTATTATAAGTTACAATAAATAACCAAATACAAGCAGAATAACAAAGTCATGTTGATAGGTTCAAGGATTGCTCATATATCTGATGGCACAGAGTGTGTGTTCAGGCTCTACTTCCTCCTCGATGCAATAATAAGAAGAGGGTATGTCTCAGATGGTGAGAGTGCTTAGTGATGGATGCCGCCTTCTCGTGACACCGCCTGAGGAAGATACTTATGATGGTGGAACGATTGTGTCGGTGCTGGAGATGACTGATCCTCTAAACCTCAGCAGCTTCTTTCAATACTTCACATTGGAGCATCTACACCAGACGACATTATACAACTAGTCAGAGCATTCTCCACCGTATATATGTAGAAATTTGCTGGAACATTTGGTGATTGCCCAAATATCCTCAAACTCCTTATTTCTGATTCCATCAATGTATTGGGCCCAGGATAGTTCTTCTGAGATTACGTCATCCAGTAGCTTGAAACTGCTTATCTATTTCACCACTGACCCATCATCTACCGTATGACCAAATCACATTTCAAAAACTTGGAAAAAAAAACTGCAGAGGGGTTGATTGGCCCAGGACTGCATTTATAGTAGTTTTTTCCATATAGAAAACTGAAAACCTGAACAAATGCGAAGGGTGCTTTCCACGTAATTGATAGATTGCCATATATCATTGAACCTTAGCTCCATTCACTAAAATCACGATTGTGTTTGAAATTTTGAAAAGTCAAAAACCCTTACAAGCCACTACTTTTCCATCTCTTCGATGATCTGTCAAACCCAGAGACTTGGCATCCCATGCTCCAACAATTGTTTTAGTACTATTAACCTGCCAATTATAATTCTACTGAATGCTCCCATCCTGTACTTTTTTTTTGGCATCCAGCACTTTCTGGAGTGTAACCTCTGAAGAAAACTGACATAAAATATATTTTTAAAATATCATCTACCGTTTTCTTGTTTTCCATTATCAATTCCAACACTCATTGGAGAAGCAGAGTTTTAAAATTTCGCTCAGTGTTTAGATGGAGCCCAGAAGCAATATTGGAAATGTGGGAATACGGCTTTTTCAATCGTCTCGGTGAGCGGTTACAAAATTGTCACTGTAGCGTGTCTAAATGCAGCACGCGGCAAACCCAATTTCAGATGTTGCCGTCACCAATACAGAGCAGATGGACGATAACGGATGGCAACTGAAGATAGGTGTGCAGGGGTCACCTAATGGTCCTTTAGCGTGTGAAATCGTACAAGCTAAATGTATTGAAAAGCCACAGGTTAAAATCTCAGTTGAATCAAATTGTCCAACATCACCACGTTAATGCCCAATGAATATGCTGATGGCTTTGATTTTTCAACGCAGTGTAAGTGGCAGCTCCGCTCACCGAAACGGCTGTACAAGACTACTGTCGCCTCCACCCACCTATTCTACCTGTCACCCTGTGGTATAATTGTCTTCACTGACTCATCCCGTAGTTTAACTTCCTGAAAGTTAAGTGAACGCTTCCTTCTAAATGCAGCACGCGGCAAACCCAATTTCAGATGTTGCCGTCACCAATACAGAGCAAATGGACGATAACGGATGGCAACTGAAGATAGGTGTGCAGGGGTCACCTAATGGTCCTTTACACGTTACACTCTTTTCCTGGGCTGTTCGTTCATGACACGATGTTGTAGAGAAATGGTGAATGTTTTTTCAATGCTCCATGTACTGATTTGAAGCACCAACCTCGTCATATCAAGACAGTCAATATATAGTACCAAGAATCAAGAAATAGACTGGACTGTTCGCATTCCAGACACACATCACTCTCCATGTAAAACACATGGACTGCATATTTCTTTTCAAATTTACCTCACACCATAAATATATGTCCTCTAGTACTACGCATTGCGATCCTGTGGAAAATATTTCGGTTGCTTACTCTTTCTATGCTTCCCATAATTTTATAAGTGTTCTCAGGTTTTCTCTTACCACGTTAGTCAAGAGTAAAAATTTTCAGTTTCCTAAGCTCTCCTTATACCCCATACCCTCTAATCCAGACAGCATTCTCCTAAACCTCTTCTGCTTTACTGAAACATTACTTCCTGATGCTTGAAATAAGTTCTCTGATTAATCAAGGCAAACATGACATTTATCTTCTTTACTATCCCATCAAATAGGCTGCCACTGTGAGCTGTCGACATGGTCTCCCATGATCGCTCTGTAGCTCAAAGTTTGAAAGGTTCCTGTCGCTAACTGTGTAGATGGGACCTTACATTAGATCTTCCAGAGTGCAACATCTATATTTACATGGATAAAGCTCTATCTGAATTTTCTGGCCATTTCTGCAACTGATCTATCTTCTGTTCTAACTCTTGGCAAGCCTCTGTATTATCCATTATACCACCTACCTTCCTGCCATCTACAAACTTACTATTCCCCACATATACATTAGCGTTAAAGTGATGTGTGTGTGTGTGTGTGTGTGTGTGTGTGTGTGTGTGTGTGTGTGTGTGTGTGTGTGTGTGTGAGTGTGTGTGTATGTGCGTGCGCGCGTATATATATACATATATAAAATCATAAACATCGGAAGTCCTAGAACAGAATAACATTAGTGACATAATTGCAACTAAAATAAGAGCCATTGATTACTACTATCTTCTGTAGGCCTCACAATTATGAATGCAAACGGCCAAGTCACTCTGGATGCAGTGCTACTTAATATTCTACACGACATTCCTAAAAATGGTCTTGTTGAATATCTCACTGAAACCTACGTAGTCATATTCTATCTCTATCTGTACCAATCACCTCCGACTTCTCGAAAACCTCAATGACGTTACTCAGACATGATCTGCCTTTGCACAACGCCATAGTGACCATCCCTAATTAGGCCATGTTTTTCCAAATGCTCATAAGTTCTGTCCCTAAGAATCATCTTCATTAATTTCCCTACCACTGACAAGAGACCTACTAATCTATTAATTCCAGATTACCACAATCTCCAGTCTTGAACAAAGGAACAACATTGGTTACACACCTTACTTGAGATGCAAAGGTACAAGTTATACAAAGCATTAACAATTATAAGTCCACACGACGCATCAACAACAATAATGCCCTCCTTCTTAATCGGCTGAATATCGTCTATCCACGATCTGACCAATTAAATGATGCGACGTCGAAGGAAGTTCCCTCTCTTTCAGGCGAACAGGCACCATGACTGGCGGCAGATAAGGTGAGGAGAACCCCATTTAGGGTAAATCCATGCAATCCTGCAGGTCTGGACAACTTACCTTGGCAGCCACAAAGGAACTGGGCGGTCCAGCTGACAGGGATCTTAACGGAGATCTTTCTATTTGTCTGAAACAGTCCACTGGCTCTGCACTTTTCAAGGCAACCACCATCATTCCGATACCCATGAAAGCATCGATAACTGGTGTAAATGACTGTCGCCCAGTGGCACCAACAGTCATGAAGCGGTTCGAGAGTCAGAGTAATGGAAGATATAAAATCCTACTTTCTAGCTACATTGGACCCTTTCCCGTTCACCTACAGCTCAGACCGATATGCCATAGATGGTGCCACAGCCTCAGCCCGTC
>NW_026781073.1:0-15349 GCF_030144855.1 Hypanus sabinus
CAAACACAGCTGGAGCAGGATTATTCATCTGATGTTCAAGGCAGCCCGTGAATCTCCCAGGAGTGTCAAAAAGGAAGAATGATCTGAACGTACTAAACACCTTTCAAAGTTCCCATTGCAGCTAGGTGAAACAGTTCTGAAGTGTAGTAACTGTTGTAGTGTTGGAAACCCAGCTTCCAATTTGTCCAATTGACTAAACGCAAGAGAATCTGCAGATGCCGGAAATCCAGAGTAACAGATATAAAATGCTGGACAAACTCAGGTCAAGCAGCATCTATTGAGAGGAATGAAGATGAAGCGCCTCAGTCAAAAATGTCAACTCTTTATTCCTCTTTGTAGATATTGCCTAGCCTGCTGAGTTCCTCCAGCATTTTTGTGTTTGTGTACGCTCCAATTGGTTGATTAGTTGCCCTTTACTCTGGTGATGACAGTTAGATTTGTTCAGTTCATTGGGAACTACACAAAGGAATGTGTGTGTGAGAATTATTAAAGTGGAAAAGTCATTGCAATGGGGCACTTCCACTCTCTTGACCTCAGAAGTCTGTGTCCAGTAGTATGAGTAATCGTCACAAGAGGAGCTTCCTTGGTAGATGTGGTGACAATGACATCTGTGCTTTGTCATGGTCTTCACTCTCCACAAAGTGTTTTCAAACTACCTGTTGATCTCATTCACCCAGTCTGCTAAAGCTGTCTTTGCATACTAGGACAAGCAAGTCCCTTTTTCACCAGGGTATGAGGCCTGCCAACTACCCTTCCCTGGTTCAGCCTGTCTGTTGAAGCAGTGTATTGGGGTGTGGCCACTATCACATGTAACCAGCTATTTGGAGCCACAGATAAGTCCTGAGGGTCTGATGGAGACCAAAGGTGAGTGAGCTGCCCAAGAATAGTCACAACAAGCCACTGCAGCAGAGGCATTACTCCTCCCTGGACACCCCATACATCAATTGAACTCCCATAAAAGACAATTTCAGAATGAGCTGGTAAACAGTGGTAGAAAGATTGCTGGTCAAACAATGGCCGGAAACTCCTCTATAAAAACATTGCTTCAAAATCTTTATGATCAGTGAATTAGAAACATAGAAACATAGAAAATAGGTGCAGGAGTAGGTCATTCGGCCCTTCGAGCCTGCACCGCCATTCAGTATGATCATGGCTGATCACCCAACTCAGAACCCTGTACTTGCTTTCTCTCCATACCCCCTGAACCCTTTAGCCACAAGGGCCATATCTAACTTCCTCTTAAATATAGCCAATGAACCAGCCTCAGCTGTTTAGTTGCAGGTCCTTAGTCCAACATCACATCCAAACAAAGGAACTACTGTTAGTGCAGTACTAAAGTGTCAGTCTGAACTATTTTTCCTGGAGTGGAACTTGAGCTAACTATCCAACCAGATACCACAGCAAAGACTTCCCACCTCCAGGTAACAAAATGCATTCCTGTGGAACTGCAGCCAATTATCAGTTTGTGTCATAGTGACTATAGTTGGAGAAATTAAAGGGAAAGTTAAATTTATTCTAGATGTCAGCATAGTTGCTGCTATTCATTGACTGTTCTCGGTGTTTTAGAGCAATTATTTGAAATAATTCTGTTTTTTAAGTTCTATATATTTTGGTAACTCAAGTTCAGTGGTGAGAGCAATGTACTCAGTGTGGCTTTAAGCTGACACAAGTGAACAGTCTGTACTTTAATTCTAGATAATTGACTGCTTATCTGAGATGTTCTTCCAGCTCAAGATAGTCCTTTCATTCATTATCTGGTATGGCTGTTGCAGGAGTATTGTGCTTCTGAGAAATGAATATCTAATCTTTGTGGCCTGAATTAAATTTGGAGTATTTTTGTCTTTAACCTTGAAATATTTTCATGCCTTGTACAGAAATCATGGAGTCTTAGAGCAATTTAACAGGCCCTTCAACCCAATTAGTTCATGCCGACCGTTGTGTCCATCCAGTTAGATCCAACTTCCTGGGGTTGGACCATATTCTTCTAAGCCCTGCCCCTCTATGTGCCTGTCCTCATACATCTTCAATTATACTATTGTACCAGCCTCAACCACTTTCTCTGACAGCTCTTTCAATTATCTCACCACTCTCTGTGTGGAAAATCCCTTTTAAATCTTTACCCTCTCACCCTAAACCTGTGCCTCTTAGTTTTGGATTTCCCTACCCTGGTGGAAAATCTTTTACCATCCATCTCTCATAATTTTAATCATTTCCATAAAGTTGCCCCTTGATCTCCTACATTCCAAGAAATAAAGACCTAGCCTGGTCAACCTCTCCCTATAACTCAGGCTCTCTAGTCCTGGAAACATCCTCATAAATCAGTTCAGCACTCTTTACAATTTAGCTATATCTTTCCTATAACAATGCGACCAAAACTGTACACAGTACTCTAATGACTTACACAACTGCAACATAATGTTTCACTGCTATACTCCTTGCCCTGATTGATGAAGGCCTGCATACTAAATTCTTTTTTCACAACCCGTTCAACCTGGAATATTGATACACTAATTGAAAGATATCATCTAAGATATCCACTTGTTTGTTTATTTCCATTCCGCAGAGTACTGAAAATAATAAAGAATATTGACCGGGCATGTAGACAATGTGGCCAAGAAAGGGAATGTTCTTTCGGATAGGGTTTCTTGCCATCTGAGTCAGGATAAATGGCTGTTGCGGACACTGTGGTTTTCCAAATGCAACAATGACCATGAATATCACAAGTAAATAACATGGACAGGGAAGTCCATCTGTTGCTGATGAGATTTCTGATCCCTGGTGTTGGGGAACTAGTTATTTCCTGACTCAATCCTGCATCTCCTATTCCTATATAGAAAGTTACCTAGGGATAAAAAGTAAAAGACTCTGAGAAATTTGTCTTTGATCTTTTTAAGCAGTTAATACCAATCCTGCATCACTCCACCATCAAGGAGATTTTCAAAACATGGTGGCTCAAGAAGGCAGTATCCATTGTTAAGGACACTCACAATCTGGGACATGCCTTATTATTATTACCATCAATGAGGAGGTACAAGAATCTGGAGGCACACACTCAACATTTTAGGAACAGCTTCTTTCCCTCTACCATTGGAGTTCTGAACAATACTTCAACTTTTTTGTGCTCTTTTTGCAATTTTTGCTAGTTTTAGTACATATTTCTCTATGTAAATTTTAGCAATTTTTGTTTTGCATTATACTGCTGCCAAAAAACAAATTACATGACACATTTCAGTGTTAATAAACTTGATTCTGATTCCTATTCTCATCTGAAAAAAACAGGGATGGAAAGGTAAAGACTCTTGGAAAACAGTCCTGTCCTTTTTAAACAGCTAAAACCAATGAATGACATCTCACAGTTTAGCTATATAAGACAATTTCTGTTACTGAAGGAACCAGTCCAGCTCATCTTTGAAGATAACATCCACCGTACCAATTAGCAATACGTGCTGGTGGCTCTGACCAGCAGAGATGCCTAACATTGAGTCTGTTTCTTTTGGGATCCTGCTTAACCTCCATTTCTTGCCCTCTCACCAAACTGGCCATGCAGTCTGGAATTTTTTATATTACATTGTACTCAATCACCTCCAAATTCAGGATGTTCTAGAAGAAACACTCCAGCCTTTGAGATCTCATTATCTTCAGTTAGTTCAGTTTGGAATCAATTTTTTAGTACCCTGTACATTTTCTAAGGCTTTGAATTCATCTTTCAAAGTGCATTTCTGAGGCCTCCATTGGTCAGAGTTGACCACGGATATTGCATCCTAGCTGTCTAGATATGCAGGCCTGGGCAGGACGATATGGAGAGCAAGCTGCTGCTCATGTAGAATGCTCTCCCTCTCTACACATCTGGTGAACCCAAAGGAATGGCAGAGACCGATACAGTTTGGTACCACCAGCGTCACAGGAGTTGCCAGTCAGCATTGAAATCAATGTAGGACTGCCTTAGGGACTCCAGCTCCGGATATCCCCATGGGATTTATACCCGAAGCTTTCCCCATGAGTGGGTATAGCCACAAGGCAGCGGAGCTTTGAGATCAGAATTTTCTTTCTCCTCGGCGAGCTGCCAACCATGACTGATGAGCCCCAAGTGCCCGAAGCGACTGGTTTAAAAGTGCCAGTAGCCCACCTTCGCCCCTTCTCCTGTCAGTAGAAACAGTTCCCTGGGCTTAGTAGTTGAGCCACATGTGAAGGCCAGGAGCAGGACTTCATTGTCAGAGGCTTTTTGAGGTGTGCACCAATGGGAGCTTGTCCCCATTACCATCCCCAGCTATAACAACCTTAAGGAACTAAATTTCTTATCTTTCATAAGAAGGTTAGTGAACTGCTACAAAGGTATAGAAGACCCCAAAGACTAGGATGTGTGGATGACCACTTGGCCCTTAGAGACTGCTGGATTTGGGTGTTACTTTTCCTGAGTATAACTTTATAGTAGTTACAATCACTTATTTACACTCAGCAGCCACATTATTAACCCTGAACATAATAAAGTGGCCACTGAGTGTATGGTTGTGCTCTGCTGCTGCTACAGCCCGTCCACTTCAACGTTTGACATACTGTCATTCAGAGATGCTCTTCTGCGTACCGTTGTCGTAATGCACGGTTATTTAATTTTTTTTTGAATCATTGTCTGTAAACTCTAGAGAGTGTTGTGCATGTAAATCCCAGGAGATCAGCATATTCTAAAATATTCAAAACACTTTGCCGAGCACCAACAATCATTCCATGGTCAGAGTCGCTTAGATCATATTTCTTCTCCATTCGGATGTTTGGTCAGAACAACATCTGAACCTCTTGGCCTTTTATGCATTGAGTTGCTGCCACGTGATTGGCTTAGATATTTGCATTAACAAGCAAATATTAGGTGTACCTAATAAAGTGGCCACAGTGTTAACATGTAATTCTTCAGTGAATTTTCCATTAATTATGGCAGAGTTGCTTCTTTATTTTTCTGTCGCAGATGTCATGCCATTTGAAACTGGCTGTTTTATAGTTTTAATAGATATCAATGTAAGTTTTGTTATCCCTGGTCTGAGTATGAGAAGAACACACTACTTTTTTTCTCTTCCCTCTTGGCTCCTCTTCCTTGTAACACTTAATAAAAATTCGTAAGCAATAAGTTTATGCCTGATTCTTTTCTTCCGAAGAACCTTTGGATCACAGAAGTATCAGAATCTTACAAATGCTTTAGAGATTATCTTTATTTGTCACATGTGCATCAAAACATTGAAACGTACAATGAAATGCATTGCTTTGTGTCAGCAACTAACACAAGCCGAGGACTGTTCTGTGAGCAACCCACAAGTGTCACCATACTCCTGGCACCAACATAACATGGCCACAACTTACTAACCCTAACTGTACATGTTTGGAATGTGGGAAGAAGCTGGAATACCTGCAATAACCTTCTTGCATGTGTTTCTAATTATAGCAGGTCTATAATCTTATACAAATAATTCACTCTAATGTGTTCGTACCTGAACACTTCTAAGCTTCGTTCATATTGAATCTAATTCTATATCACCACCTGCTTTGTCAAGATATTTTCTAACTACTGTACTAACCTAATTCTTTTTATTTATTCCCCTTGTTCATGGATATCGATGCTCTGAAATATTTACCCTGAAGTATTCAGTTCCACCTTTGATCACCCTGCAGTCACATTCGTTCAATGGCAATTAGTTAAGATGATGTACATTTGGTTTAAAGTCATAGAATTATACAGCACAGAAACAGGCCCTTCAGCCCATCATGTCCACGCTAACCGCTTTGCTCATCTACACTAATCCAATTTGCCGATTTTAGATCCTACCTTTCTAGCCCTGCCAATTTCAGTGCCTGTCTGAAGTCTCAGTTGTAATTATCCTATCTGACTCCACCACAGGGAGAAAAGGTTCTGACTATCTACCTTATCTGTGCCTCTTATAATCTTACATGCATCTATCAGGTCACTCTTGTTTCATTCAAGGAAAACACACTTAATCTGTCCAATCTATTCCCCATGACAAAGGTCCTGCAATTCAGATGACTTTCTGGTGAAATTTCTCTGCTCTTGCTCCAGCACAACCACATCCTTTCTGATCTGTGGTAACTGATATAGCACTCATAACTCTATGTGGCGTCATACCAGTGTTGGAACATAAAGTTCGTATTTTTTTATTCTATGCAGCAATGTATAGATGTGATCATTCAGCATCAGCTTGTCTGTGTTACCTCTTTCAGAGAACAACGTACTGATCTCTATCCCTCTGTCAATTAACACTCCTTAACACACTGCCAAATGCTGTACAGGCAATAAACACACACACACACACACACACACACACACACACACACACACACACACACACACACTCTCACACACACACACACACACACACACACACACACACACACACACACACACACACTCACACACACACACACACACACACACACACACACACACACACACACACACACACACACACTCACTCACACTCCTGATGAAGGGTCTCGGCCCAAAACATTGGCTACTCTTTTCTCACAGATGCTGCCTGACCTGCTGAGTTCTTCCAGCGTTGTGTACGTACCACTTGAAAAAATAATTGATATACTCTTCTCACATTAATTTATGAGAGTGAATTCTATTTCATGCTTCCTTTTTTGGGTGATGATTTTTTAATTTTGCAAGGATCAGTCGCTAAAATGGCCATATTGTGGATGTCATTTGCATATGTCTCAGACCGATTTGACTTCTCGAAATGCAACGTATTTGCCAGGATTATTCTCCTAACCTTCCTCTTCATCTCTATCTTGCTGTAGCCTTGGCAAACCTTACACTCTATACACAATACCACCAACCTCTGAGTTATCAACAGACACACCCGAGCTAAACATCTGAGTGATTAATCGAAGCTCAGTGGACACGCAGTTTGATATGTTCTGTACCTAATAAAGCGGCTACTGAGTGTTCGTGATCTTCTGCTGCTGTAGCCCATCTACTTCAAGATTTGATGTGTTTTTTGTTCAGAAATGCTCTTCTGCACACGACTGTTGTAAAGCGTGGTTCCTGTCAGCTTGAACCAGCCTGGCCATTCTCTTCCTCATTATCAAGGTGTTTTTCCCCACAGAACTGTCACCCACTGGATGTTTTTTTGTTTTCTTTACCATTCTCTGTACACTCTACTGACTGTTATACATGATCATCCCTGGAGATCAGCAGTTTCTGACATACGCACACCTCCCCATCTGTCACCAGCAAACATTCCATGGTCGAAGTCACTTAAATCACATGTCTTTCCCATTTTGCTGTTTGGTCTGAACAACAAGTGAACCTTTTGTGTTGAGCTGCTGCTGCCACGTGATTGGCTGATTAGGTTTTTGGATTAATGAGCAAGTGTACAGGTGTACCTAATAAAATGGCCACTGAGAGTCTAGCATCAGCAAGAGGGATCCTATGATATATCCCTGAGGTACACCGGTGGATTTAATTATTTTGTTTGCCTTGGATCCCATTTGCCTCAACCTTTTGAATAGGTTTATATCATTCGTTTTTACCTTTACCAAATACTCATTGCTGAAAAGCACTGGGATAGTGGACTGTTCACCCTTCCCCTCCAGGATGGCCTTGCTACTGCTCTGAGGTGTCTTTGCCGCTCACACCTGGGTGATAACAAACCATCCCGGAGACAACTCTGCAGCAATAGATGTCCCTGTCCATCCTACTGATGGACAGATGAGTCCCTCCGTCATGCTGTGGTCCCTGCCCCTGAGGAAATGTCACCCTCATCAAAATCCAGAATGGATGTCTGTCCATGAGTGAGAGAGATGTTCTCAGGTCACCTGGGCCACCAGCCCTCTAACTTGTCCAGTCTTCCCTGTTTGCCTCCACACACTGGCTGCAGTGCATCCATCTCCCTAACTGCACGTTCCAAGTTCTCATCCTCACGGATGAGATACAAAGACTCCGGACACTGCTCCAGCTCCAAAACCTGCAGCCACTTCCTGTTCATGTATTGGAAGAGTCTTATGACTTCTGTGTGTCTCAGCTGATTTTCCACCTCCCCGCCACAACATTGTTTAAGGACAATATTGTCAGAAGGTTTTCGCTGTGTCCTCACCAATCAGCTGTCTGCATTCAGATGCTGTCACATTTGAACTGCAGTATCAGACATTCAAAATCAATGTCACTGTTGAGTTACTCCTAATGATCTTGTTTACTGTCACCGATCACCAGAAGCCAGACCTTGAGGACCGTGCATTCAGAGGCCCCCTGTGCTTCACAGACCCCAGCTCTGCCACCCCTGTCCCTCTCATGGTGACGTCACTTCACTACATGACAAATAACTTCTCCTCCTGTTGACGTGGTTTATTTTTGTTTAACTGCCTCTGCCAAAAGTTATCGATGAAAGCTGCAAAGCAATGAGGAAAAAGTTTTAAACCCTGCCGGAGATGTAGAATTTATCAACACAGAGGAGCCCATCAGGCTTCAGGCAGGTCTTTGGTGAAATGAATCAGCCAGATTAGTCTCTTCCTTATTTTACTCTCTACCTTCAATGCACCTCCCCTGGTCACCAACCTTTTGTAATCTACAGATTTCACCTGTTTCATCCCTGGTATCATTCTGGAGAATCTCATCTGCATCCAACCTTAGATCTTCACATTTTTCCTGAAGTATGGTCCTCAGAACCGAATGTAATGCTTCATCTGAAAAACAGGCTTCGGTTTGTTGAGCTTCAGCAAAGCTCCCCTTTCTTAAATTCTGTTCCACTATTCCATTACACTGAACAAAATATATTTTGCTTCCTGAATACTTTTGGGTGTATCTCATAGATTTGAGGCTGCAGATCATGAAAATCACCTACTTCAATTCATAAGTCAAGTCAATTCAAATGTTGCCCACAATGTAAGCTGAGAAGTTTTATATCTTCTCCAAGCAGGCCTGGGCATGCTTTGGCAGGGCAGATGCTGTATGGCAACACAGTTGATGCCAAGATTAAGGAAGGCATTTTTCTTGGTTTGCAAATCAAACAGGTCATCAATGATAGGCAATTCAAAGAACTTCTAGTGGGAATGGAGAAAATCACATGGAAGGCATCCAAAGATGTTGTTGAAAATTTTTTTGGCATCCACAGAGCACCAATCTATGTACCACTGGTTGACAACACACTTCGAGCATACAAAAACATGAAATGAAACATGTCACTAAACATTCACTTTCTGTATTCCCATTTAGACTTCATCCTTCCAAGTCTTGGTGCTGTCAGTGATGAGCATGGTGGAAGGTTTCACCAGGACATTGTGGTCATGGAGAAATGGTATCAGGAGAACTGAAATCCATCAATGTTGCTGATTATTGTTGGACACTTAAGCAAGAGATCTCAGACACTAAGTGCAAGTGAAAATCATCAACAAAACATTGTTAGCACAGTTGAACTGTTGCAAAGTGTCAGCACCATTATGCAGCTAAATGCATTATATTCAATAAAAGTTAATTTCTTGCTTCTCCAAATTCCTATGTGATACAAGAAGTCTGAAATTATATTTGTGTTCAGCTTCATGTGGTCTACCATAAACCAAAAAAAAAAAATTCTGAGGAAGAACACTTCTGAAAAAAAGTTGTTGTCCAGTGTTATTACTATTCTGCTTAAAGTTGCCTTCATTTTCTCAAGCTTTCAAACATTTGAGGACAATCAGGAAAGTCTCATTGTCCTGCTCACTTTAGAATATTGTACAATTCAGTTAGCCTTTCCCACTCTGCATGCTGAAATGCATAGCTTCACCTTTTCCCCATTAATCTTTATCTGCCAGTGTCAGCCTATTTCCATAATCCATGCCCATGTCCTGCTAAAATCTGCAATTTCTCATTGCTTATACACTTTTTATCTCAGGTCATCTGCAGTCACCTTGAATTCAGTTCATTATGAAAACAAAAAGATTCAAGGTCCCAACACTGAGCCACAGGAATTATTATTGCACACTTGCCTCCTCTCTGAAAAGTGCCTTCCATCCCCAGTCACTGCCTTCTGCTCTTTATTCAGTTTAATATCTGTGGAAACACTCTGGTCCTTTAATCCCTTGAGAGATAATTTTGCAACCATCTGCTCCATTGTATATTGTAAAACTCCTTTTGATTATCTGCTATTATTTCCTGAATGCTTGATATTAGTTCAAATACCTTTCTAGCTCTGAACCTGCTGTGGGGTCCACTGCTCCCTCTTTCTGGTTGAGATAACTTCAACACTTCAAGGCTTAGGATGGATTTAAACCCTTGTGGTAGGGCTGGCATGTACTGCAGAAAGACCCTATATATATTCAGGAACACTTAATCCAGCAGGTTCTGGAATTGTTTTTCATTTGACTCCAGGTATGATGTGAAATTCCCTTGGGATAGCTGTGGTGATAGCGACTGATGAGATATTCTTGACCATGTGATAGTTGAACCTATTAAAGTACAGCATAGGAACAGGTGTTTCAGCCCACAATATCTGTGATGACCAATCTAACTAATTGTACCTGGCTTCCCCTGGACTGGATCCCTAATTCCCTGCCTGTTCATGTGCCTGTTACATGTTATTGTTGCATCTACTTGCACCAGCTCCCCTGGCAGCACCACCCAGGCACCACTAATCACTGTGCAGAAAGATTTACCCCACATATCCTTTCTAAACATCCTCCAAACCCCACCGCAGCTCAGTGCTACGTGCCCTAGTATTTGATATTTTCAGGCTGTAAAAATGGTAGTATCAACTCCTCCTGTGCCCCTTATAATTTTATGTACTTCTATCAAATCACCTGTCAGTCTCCAGTGCATCAGAGAAAATAATCCAAGTTTGTTCAATACCTTCTTACTTCTGGTACACTCCATCTGAGGCAACATGATTTTCTTTGTACATTCCAGACATACTCTCCTTCACCTTTTAAAGAATATTTTACAGTAAATCAGGTGAGTGCAAAGGGAGCAGAAAGTTTCCCAGTATCGAAACATTCAGGATGTCTGAACAAGCAGAAGTCGAATTATTAGAATGTCATTGTATTGGAATACTCTGAGCCAGATGCACAACAGGACGTTTAGAATCACAAATCTGTTTGGATTTAGTTGGCCGAACACCAACAGGGGTTCATCCCTACACATACGGGTGCAGACTTGCACCTGGGTTTCTTTGCCATGGTTCAATGTGAAGCATGGCTGGGAGGAAACACACCAACCTAACACAACACAGAGGCTGGGCATGGACGATGCAGTCATTCAGTGTGGAAATTATTACCACAGGGTCATGAATTCCTGCTCCTAACCAAAATCAGTTCATCAAAACCAAAATAAACAAAATTGAAACATCTTTGTTTTTAATTTTCTCATCATTCAACACCGTAAACATTCTTCAAGTGAAGTAGATTACAATGAGATAAATTAACTGTCTGTGATGTCTTAATGTGTGCAGTATATTGTGATGTAAATAAATGTGTGGACAACTATTATATTCAGACATCCACAGCATAGTAAATTTTAAATTGCCCTACTTAGGCTGAAAGATTTCATCCCAGTGGAGGCGTTCTTACTTTTGTGGAATAACATCTTTTCTTGGCGAATGAGACCTGTGGCTGTGAAAACAATCTCCATTTCTGAGGCCTGTTCCATGGCGGCTGTAGGAGTTGACCCTGGGACTGCAGGAAGTGGTTCTGACAGCTCTGGTTGCCTTTGTTCTTCTTTTCTCTCTTACTTCCATATCATTCTTTTCTTGTTCACAATTATTCTCTCAAGCTCTTCCCTCCTTTTACTTCTAGTTTGTGAATCTTGATCTTTGAGAGGTGTATTTGGTTAATGGGAGTATTCTCCTATTAATCCTTCTATTGCTCCCTTTAAGATCTGATCTCTCCTCTTGGTTTTTCTCAACCACAACATCATCTGATGAACCCTCTGTTCTTGTATCTCCATTAACTCCAGATGCTTTCAATTACCCTGAAACTTCTTGAACTCTCTTCCAGCTTAAAATCAAGTAACTGTCTGATCAACATAACAGAATCGTTCTCAGATATGTTGCCTACAAAAACTGCTGTAGTCGCACCTATCATTTTCATGATTCCTCTGAGGAGCATGGTCCTTCCTTGGTCCAATATATTTCCCAACCAGAGGCCCAGAGGTTGGCACCAATACCTGTTTGTCCTCTGTTGGGCAACAGTTCATGGTGTTGGCATGGGGACAGTTGTGGCATCATCCAGTTTCTTTCTTAATTTGCTTTTGTATGGCTTCATTGCAGGCATTGAAGTCATGAGTCCAAAAGGTGAGTCTAATTACATATTTATTGAAGGTGAGGCACCTACTTATCACATGGTTGTGTGATGACATATGTAATTAACTTACTTTTACATATAGCCTGTAATTAATTGTTTAAGTGGGCAAGAAGGCTTAATCAACCTATATATACACACACACGATTATTCAAATATTATTAAAATATTAAATACACAACAGAAGGGTGATGTGGTTAAACCTTTCCAAAATACTTAAAGATGTATTATGTTATGAATCCAAAATTATCCTCTTTGTTTTTGTCCAGTTTCACCAGCAATGTCGTTTGTAGAGTGTGAATAAGCCTAGGGATGCCTTCTGCTGCAGAGTGAGTGAACAGTGCATTCACATTGAATTTTGCTGCTCAGGAAGATCTGCCAATTAATTCCAATCTAACTCTTGCCCAACTTCCCTGAAAATGTTTCCTCTTTTAGTGAACATCCAATCCTCTTTTGAAAATTGTAGTTCAATCTGCTTCCACGGGCTTTCCGTGGAAACATTTTGATACAATGCGATTTGTTATGAAATAAATCCCCTAATTCATTTACTTTTCTTTCAGTCATTTAGTTCTGTCTCTCCTGGTTATTTCAGAACATTCTGGCAGTGAAAATAGGCTCTCATCTAATTCGTAATTACGTCATCCAATTGGAGCATCACTGCTGAATCTCCCCTTAACCTTCTGTGCTCAGGGAAATGGCAGTAACTTCTCTTGCAGGAACTTAGCAGGCCAGGCATCATCTTTGGAGGGAAATAGATGCTATCTGACCTGTTAAGTTTCTCCAGTACCTTTGTAGGTTGTTTCAGATTTCCAGCATCTGCTATCTCTCCAATGTCTAACTTTTCCTATTCCTTCAGACACAACACTGTCTCAATCTTAATCATGGTTTATCTTCTCTACACCCATCATTGTCTATCAGCTTTCAAAATTTCCTCGTTACAATCCTCACCCCACTGAAGTCCTTTGGGGAAGGATATCAGTTACCCTTACCTGGTATGTCCTACTGTATGTGTGAATCCAGACCAGCCAATGTTGTTGGCTCTAACTCAGTCCAAAGGTAATTAAGGGTGGGTGATAATGCTGGCCTCATCAGTGCTGCCAAGATTCTCAAAAACTGAACAAGGTCAATTCTCTCTGGTTTTTTTCTGTCAATTCAGGAATAATTTCAAGGACTGATACATTGTCATGCCTTGTTGGTACAGCTGGGTGCAGCTGCCTTCAGAGACATTAATCGGCAACCACATAAAAGATCTTTTGACCAGATCAGACACAGGGAGAGAAATGTCTGTTCTTCATCCACAAACCAGCTGGCTTTTTCAACCACTTCAACAATTTTTAACCCTCATGCTTTGAGACCACTGTAAACCATAAAGCTCAACGACCTCTTTTGCCACCTTGTATCACTTTCTGTTAACATTTCATTTCACTGAATAGTTTATATGGAGTAATATAGAGGAAAGTATTGATTTCCAAATGGCTAAGAAGAAGTAGTTTTCAGTAAAGTTGACTAAATAGCCTCACAACTGATTAAAACTGGCAATCTTGATGAATATTAGATATTTTGCAATGCTGGAAAAGGCAGTAAATGGAGCATCAGGAGCATTGCTTACTGGGCCAGCAATCAAAGTCAAGGTCAGGGTTCATTGTCATAGGCACAAGTACGAGCGCACAGGGTCAGCAAAAAACTTCACTTGCAGCAGCAGCATCAGGTAAGAAACCTTCACAAGAAAAATACAAACTGAATGTAAGCTATACACAAATTTTTCAAGAAAGAACACAATCAGAATAAAAATTATGTCTATTTTAGTGCATCTTTATAAAGTGGTTTAATATTGGTAAACTGTACTTTTTAGAGTTGTGTCTGTTGGTTCAAGAATCAAATATTTGAAAGGAAGTAGCTGTTCTTGAATCTGGTGATGTGGGTCTTCAGGCTTCTGTATCTTCTTCCTGATAATAGCTGTGAGAAGACGGCATGGCCCTATGGTTGGCCATGCCATCTTGAAATAACACCTTGTGTAGATACTACCTATAGTGGAGAGGCATTCACCGCTAATGCATTGAGCAGAGTGCATGGCTCCCTGCAGCTTCTTACATATTTTGTGCATTCAAATTTGTCTACAAGACCATGATGAAACCAGACAGGATATTTTCAACAGCAAATCTGTTGATCTGGGGCATCTCATTGACACACACTCAACAATGAAAGGCCTAGATGCAGTGGTCGTGGAGAGGATCTCTTCAATAATGGGACAGTCTAGGACCAGAGGGCACAGTCTCAGAATGGAAGGATATCCCTTTAGAACTAAGATGAGGAGAAACTTCTCGAGCCATAGGGTGGTGAATCTGAAGAATTTATTGCAACAGATGGCCATGGAGGTCAAGTCATTAAAGCAAAGGCAGATAGTTTCCTAGTAAGTAAAGTGGAAAAGACAGGAGAATGGGGTTGAGAGGAAAAATAAACCAGCCATGATTGAATGGAAGAGCAGACTCGATGGGCCAGATTGCCTAATTCTGCCCTTATGTCTTATTGTCTTATCTGCAGAAGCTTGTCAGAGTGTTCAGTGTCTAGACAAACCTCCTTAATCAAAACATAGTGTTACGTCCATAGCCCCCTCCTTTGTGCGAATCGCCAGATCACCAGTGGGTTGGGTCAAGGGGCCCAGGAAATGAGAATGGGACATGCAAAATGCCTCATTTCCCCGGCGATGTAAAGCTACAGGACATGGCCATTGTCTCTGGAAGACCGAGTTGTGTATTGAGTATTGTACTATTCATTGAAGCCCCTCAGGGGATGACCAAAGTGGGCTGGTTGAGGGGTTGCATCATCCCAACCTGATTGACATCGGAGACCCTGTGAGGAAGTATAAAAGAGGGTCAGGGGAACAACCCCTTCAGACGCACCAGAAGAAACTTTAAGCGACCACGTAACAGCAGGAAGCCATCAGAAGGAAGCCACATGCATTCGATTCTGTGACTGGAATTGGTGGCTGGAACCACGGGAAAACAGCTTTTAGCTAACAACGGGGAAGTCCGCTCCCCAACTCAACGGATCGGCATCTTAAAAGACCTGGGGCAAGTTTAAA
>NW_026781074.1:0-15233 GCF_030144855.1 Hypanus sabinus
CAGCGGAGCAGAGATAAGAGGGAGAGGGATGGTGGGCGAGTGAGAGTGGGAAGGGGAGGGGCGAGAGGGTGGGGGCACGAGAGAGAGAGACAGGAAGAGGGAAAGAGAGAGGAGAGAGGGAGGTGTTAGCGTGGGGGGAGAGGGAGGGGGTCAACGAAGTGCAGCAGGGAGGGGTTGTGGCTTTTGACGGGATGGAGGAGGGACATTACGGGGGTGAAAGATAGGGTAGTGGGGGACATGGGAAAGGGAGGGCAGAGAGCATAGGCAACAGAAATGGGGGGGGGGAAGGAAAATGGGAGAGGGGTCGGGTGTGGGACAGAATGAGAGAGGGGGAGCGGGGAGGGAGAAGGGTGGAGACGGAGGGGGGGTAGGGGGAATATAGGACGGGCAGGAGAGGGTTAAGCTCTTTGCACTGGGAGAGGTGAGTGGAACCGGCTTGGTCAGACCGTGGAGGTGACCTTGCTCTCTGAGACAGGCACTCCCGATCACATGAAACGAGGCACATGTCGGAGGGAGTGATGGGGGAGGGAGAGAGGGAGAGGTGAGAGAGACGGGGAGAGACGGATTCACCCCTCTATTTTCTCCACCCTTCCCGCCCGCCGGTCCTGAAGAGGTCTCCCTCTCACCCCTCCCTCCTCCCCCCTCCCCTCTCCCAGACGTCAGCGACTCGAACCGGCAGTCGCCCCATTATCCCGGGGACTGTGTCAGTCGCGAAGGTGACCGCAAGGTCGGAGTTGAACACCCTCGCTCACTGTTCTTATCTCCGTCTGTGTGTACACAGTCCAGCAAACACGGGTCGCGTGACAGAGAGCAACACACACACGCACACACTCGGGACTCACGGTGAGCGAGGAGAATGTGATGCAGATCCCTCCAAAACCGTTCAGTGACAAGGCCAGAAAGATCAGTGCAGAGAGAGCTGTGGACACAGAGAGACAGAGTCACATCACCCCCACAGTGTGTCCCCCTCTTTATCCCCAGTGTGGGCACCGAGCACTCCCGGGACACGGGTCAGACACGGTGTGGAGCTCCCTCTACATCACCCCCACAGTGTGTCCCCCCTCTTTATCCCCAGTGTGGGCACCGAGCACTCCCGGGACACGGGTCAGACACGGTGTGGGGGGAGCTCCCTCTACATCACCCCCACAGTGTGTCCCCCCCCACTTTATCCCCAGTGTGGGCACCGAGCGCTCCTGGGACACGGGTCAGACACGGTGTGGAGCTCCCTCTACATCATCCCCACAGTGTGTCCCCACTTTATCCCCAGTGTGGGCACCGAGCGCTCCCGGGACACGGGTCAGACACAGTGTGGAGCTCCCTCTACTTCACCCCCACAGTGTGTCCCCCCCACTTTATCCCCAGTGTGGGCACCGAGCGCTCCCGGGACACGGGTCAGACACGGTGTGGAGCTCCCTCTACATCACCCCCACAGCGTGTCCCCCCACGTTATCCCCAGTGTGGGCACCGAGCGCTCCCAGGACACGGGTCAGACACGGTGTGGAGCTCCCTCTACATCACCCCCACAGTGTGTCCCCCACTTTATCCCCAGTGTGGACACCGAGCGCTCCCGGGACACGGGTCAGACACGGTGTGGAGCTCCCTCTACATCACACCCACAGTGTGTCCCCACTTTATCCCCAGTGTGGACACCGAGTGCTCCCGGGACACGGGTCAGACACGGTGTGGAGCTCCCTCTACATCACCCCCACAGTGTGTCCCCCCACTTTATCCCCAGTGTGGACACCGAGCGCCCCCGGGACACAGGTCAGACACGGTGTGGAGCTCCCTCTACATCACACCCACAGTGTCCCCCCCCCACTTTATCCCCAGTGTGGACACCGAGCGCTCCCGGGACACGGGTCAGACACGGTGTGGAGCTCCCTCTACATCACCCCCACAGTGTGTCCCCCCACTTTATCCCCAGTGTGGGCACCGATCGCTCCCGGGACACGGGTCAGACACGGTGTGGAGCTCCCTCTACATTACCCCCACAGTGTGTCCCCCAACTTTATCCCCAGTGTGGACACCGAGCGCTCCTGGGACACGGGTCAGACACGGTGTGGAGCTCCCTCTACATCACACCCACAGTGTGTCCCCACTTTATCCCCAGTGTGGACACCGAGCGCCCCCGGGACACAGGTCAGACACGGTGTGGAGCTCCCTCTACATCACCCACACAGTGTCCCCCCCCCCCACTTTATCCCCAGTGTGGACACCGAGCGCTCCTGGGACACGGGTCAGACACGGTGTGGAGCTCCCTCTACATCACCCCCACAGTGTGACACCCCACTTTATCCCCAGTGTGGACACCGAGCGCTCCCGGGACACGGGTCAGACACGGTGTGGAGCTCCCTCAACATCAACCCCACAGTGTCCCCCCCCCACTTTATCCCCAGTTTGGGCACCGAGCGCTCCCGGGACACGGGTCAGACATGGTGTTGAGCTCCCTCTACATCAACCCCACAGTGTCCCCCCCCCCCACTTTATCCCCTGTGTGGGCACCGAGCGCTCCCGGGACACGGGTCAGACACGGTGTGGAGCTCCCTCTACATCAACCCCACAGTGTGTCCCCCCACTTTATCCCCAGTGTGGACACCGAGCTCTCCCGGGACACGAGTCAGACACAGTGTGGAGCTCCCTCTGCATCACCCCCACAGTGTGTCCCCACACTCTATCCCCAGTGTGGGCACCGAGCGCTCCCAGGACACGGGTCAGACACGGTGTGGAGCTCCCTCTACATCACCCACACAGTGTCCCCCCACGTTATCCCCAGTGGTGACACCGAGCGTTCCCGGGACACGGGTCAGACACGGTGTGGAACTCCCTCTACATCACCCCCCCAGTGTGTCTCCCCACTTTATCCCCAGTGTGGGCACCGAGCGCTCCCGGGACACGGGTCAGACACGGTGTGGAGCTCCCTCTACATCACCCCCACAATGTGTCCCCCCACTTTATCCCCAGTGTGGGCACCGAGCGCTCCCGGGACATGGGTCAGACACGGTGTGGAGCTCCCTCTACATCACCCCCACAGTTTGTCCCCCCCCCCCACTTTATCCCCAGTGTGGACACCGAGCGCTTCCGGGACGGGTCAGACACAGTGTGGAGCTCCCTCTACATCACCCCCACAGTGTGTCCCCCCACTTTATCCCCAGTGTGGACACCGAGCTCTCCCGGGACACGAGTCAGACACAGTGTGGAGCTCCCTCTGCATCACCCCCACAGTGTGTCCCTCCACTTTATCCCCAGTGTGGGCACCGAGCGCTCCCAGGACACGGGTCAGACACGGTGTGGAGCTCCCTCTACATCACCCACACAGTGTCCCCCCACGTTATCCCCAGTGGTGACACCGAGCGTTCCCGGGACACGGGTCAGACACGGTGTGGAACTCCCTCTACATCACCCCCCCAGTGTGTCTCCCCACTTTATCCCCCGTGTGGGCACCGAGCGCTCCCGGGACACGGGTCAGACACGGTGTGGAGCTCCCTCTACATCACCCCCACAATGTGTCCCCCCACTTTATCCCCAGTGTGGGCACCGAGCGCTCCCGGGACACGGGTCAGACACGGTGTGGAGCTCCCTCTACATCACCCCCACAGTGTGTCCCCCCACTTTATCCCCAGTGTGGACACCGAGCGCTCCCGGGACACGGGTCAGACACGGTGTGGAGCTCCCTCTACATCACCCCCACAGTGTGTCCCCCCCCCCCACTTTATCCCCAGTGTGGACACCGAGCGCTCCCGGGACACGGGTCAGACACGGTGTGGAGCTCCCTCTACATCACCCCCACAGTGTGTCCCCCCCCCCCCACTTTATCCCCAGTGTGGACACCGAGCGCTCCCGGGACACGGGACAGACACGGCGTGGAGCTCCCTATACGTCACCCCCTCGTTTGGGGAGTGGAGGTGGAGTGTGTGGGGGAGGGGGCGTACATTATTGAGGGTCCCCGTGGGGTGGGTATGACTTACTGGGAGGGTTGTATGTAGCCGCAGCAATCATCGCACAGGACAGCGCAAAACAGGAGCTGATTGCAGAGAGAGAGAGAGAGGGTGGGTTGCAGGGAAAAAAGGGATCAATTGGAGGAGGGAAACGGGTAGAGTGTGGGGAGGGACAGGAGCGTTAGGGGAGAGAGAGGGGGAGGGATAGATTGGGAACGGAGGGAGGGACAGAAGGAGAGGGAGGGTGAGAAGGAAATGAAGGCGGGAGAGAGGAGGAGAGTGAGGGGGAAGAGCAGTGGGGGGGGAAGGAAGAGAGAGGAGGGAAGAAAAAGAGGAAGGGGGGGAGAGAGAGTTAGCACATTGGATTTTCGAGAGATCCCGACCAGGCGCACGGTTGAAATCGTTTGTACGAGCTCACCCACCCCTCCTCTCCCAGGAACTGCCCCCCCCCACTGGCTTTACTCTTACCCTCTCTCCCTCTCCTCACCCCTCAACTCTCTGTACCCCTTCCTCCCACTTCTCATCCTCTTTCTCCTCTCTCTCGACCCCTCCCTCCCATCCTCTCTCTCTCTGCCCCTCCGCTTGCGGCCCTTCCCTCTCCGACCACCCAGTACCCTCTCCCACGGTAGGGCTCACTCCCTTTCATCGCCTCCCCCCCACCCGTACAGATCTCAACCTCCCCACCCACCCCCAGGTTATCACACCCGCCAACCACATCGAGTCACAACGCACAAGCTGACCGAGATTCCCCTTATCACCCCTCAACCACCAGGTTCAGGGACAGTTATTACCCCTCAAACATCATGAAGTAGGTACAGGAGCCTCAGGACCCACACCACCAGGTTCAGGAACAGTTATTACCCCTCAACCATCAGGAAGGAAATACAGGAGCCTCAGGACCCACACCACCAGGTTCTGGGACAGTTATTACCCCTCAACCATCAGGAAGGAGGTACAGGAGCCTCAGGACTCACACCACCAGGTTCAGGGACAGTTATTACCCCTCAACCATCAGGAAGGAGGTACAGGTGCCTCAGGACCCACACCACCAGGGTCAGGAACAGTTATTACCCCTCAACCATCAGGAAGGAGGTACAGGAGCCTCAGGACCCACACCACCAGGTTCAGGAACTGTTATTACCCCTCAGTCATCATGAAGGAGGTACAGGTGCCTCAGGACCCACACCACCAGGCTCAGGAACTGTTATTACCCCTCAACTATCAGGAAGGAGGTACAGGAGGACCCACACCACCAGGTTCAGGGACGGTTATTACCCCTCAACCATCAGGAAGGAGGTACAGGAGCCTCAGGACTCACACCACCAGGTTCAGGGACCGTTATTACCCCTCAACCATCAGGAAGGAGGTACAGGAGCCTCAGGACCCACACCACCAGGTTCAGGAACAGTTATTACCCCCTCAAACCATCAGGAAGGAGGTACAGGAGTCTCAGGACTCACACCACCAGGTTCGGGGACAGTTATTACCCCTCAACCATCAGGAAGGAGGTACAGGAGCCTCAGGACCCACACCACCAGGTTCTGGGACAGTTATTACCCCTCAACCATCAGGAAGGAGGTACAGGAGCCTCAGGACCCACACCACCAGGTTCAGGAACTGTTATTACCCCTCAGTCATCATGAAGGAGGTACAGGTGCCTCAGGACCCACACCACCAGGTTCAGGGACAGTTATTACCCCTCAACTATCAGGAAGGAGGTACAGGAGCCTCAGGACCCACACCACCAGGTTCAGGGACGGTTATTACCCCTCAACCATCAGGAAGGAGGTACAGGAGCCTCAGGACTCACACCACCAGGTTCAGGGACCGTTATTACCCCTCAACCATCAGGAAGGAGGTACAGGAGCCTCAGGACCCACACCACCAGGTTCAGGGACGGTTATTACCCCTCAACCATCAGGAAGGAGGTACAGGAGCCTCAGGACTCACACCACCAGGTTCAGGGACCGTTATTACCCCTCAACCATCAGGAAGGAGGTACAGGAGCCTCAGAACACACACCACCAGGTTCAGGAACAGTTATTACCCCTCAACCATTGGGAAGGAGGTACAAGAGCCGCAGGACCCACAGCACCAGGTTCAGGGACAGTTATTACCCCTCAACCATCAGGAAGGAGGTACAAGAGCCGCAGGACCCACACCACCAGGTTCAGGAACAGTTATTACCCCTCAACCATCAGGAAGGAGGTACAGGAGCCTCAGGACCCACACCACCAGGTTCAGGAACAGTTATTACCCCCTCAAACCATCAGGAAGGAGGTACATGAGCCTCAGGACTCACACCACCAGGTTCGGGGACAGTTATTACCCCTCAACCATCAGGAAGGAGGTACAGGAGTCTCAGGACTCACACCACCAGGTTCGGGGACAGTTATTACCCCTCAACCATTAGGAAGGAGGTACAGGAGTCTCAGGACTCACACCACCAGGTTCAGGGACCGTTATTACCCCTCAACCATCAGGAAGGAGGTACAGGAGCCTCAGGACCCACACCACCAGGTTCAGGGACCGTTATTACCCCTCAACCATCAGGAAGGAGGTACAGGAGTCTCAGGACTCACACCACCAGGTTCAGGGACAGTTATTACCCCTCAACCATCAGGAAGGAGGTACAGGAGCCTCAGGACTCACACCACCAGGTTCAGGGACAGTTATTACCCCCTCAAACCATAAGGAAGGAGGTACAGGAGCCTCAGGACCCACACGACCAGGTTCAGGAACAGTTATTACCCCTCAACCATCAGGAAGGAGGTACAGGAGCCTCAGGACTCACACCACCAGGTTCAGGGACAGTTATTACCCCCTCAAACCATCAGGAAGGAGGTACAGGAGTCTCAGGACTCACACCACCAGGTTCGGGGACAGTTATTACCCCTCAACCATCAGGAAGGAGGTACAGGAGCCTCAGGACCCACACCACCAGGTTCAGGGACAGTTATTACCCCTCAACCGTCAGGAAGGAGGTACAGGAGCCTCAGGACCCACACCACCAGGTTCAGGAACAGTCACTACCCCTCAACCATCAGGAAGGAGGTACAGGAGCCTCAGGACCCACACCACCAGGTTCAGTAACAGTTATTACCCCTCAACCATTGGGAAGGAGGTACAGGAGCCTCAGGACTCACACCACCAGGTTCAGGGACAGTTATTACCCCTCAACCATTGGGAAGGAGGTACAGGAGTCTCAGGACTCACACCACCAGGTTCGGGGACAGTTATTACCCCTCAACCATCAGGAAGGTGGTACAGGAGTCTCAGGACTCACACCACCAGGTTCAGGGACAGTTATTACCCCTCAACCATCAGGAAGGAGGTACAGGAGCCTCAGGACTCACACCACCAGGTTCAGGGACAGTTATTACCCCCTCAAACCATCAGGAAGGAGGTACAGGAGCCTCAGGACCCACACCACCAGGTTCAGGGACAGTTATTACCCCACAACCATCAGGAAGGAGGTACAGGAGCCTCAGGACTCACACCACCAGGTTCAGGGACCGTTATTACCCCTCAACCATCAGGAAGGAGGTACAGGAGCCTCAGGACCCACACCACCAGGTTCAGGGACCGTTATTACCCCTCAACCATCAGGAAGGAGGTACAGGAGTCTCAGGACTCACTCCACCAGGTTCAGGGACAGTTATTACCCCTCAACCATCAGGAAGGAGGTACAGGAGCCTCAGGACTCACACCACCAGGTTCAGGGACAGTTATTACCCCCTCAAACCATCAGGAAGGAGGTACAGGAGCCTCAGGACCCACACCACCAGGTTCAGGAACAGTTATTACCCCTCAACCATCAGGAAGGAGGTACAGGAGCCTCAGGACCCACACCACCAGGGTCAGGAACAGTTATTACCCGCTCAAACCATCAGGAAGGAGGTACAGGAGTCTCAGGACTCACACCACCAGGTTCGGGGACAGTTATTACCCCTCAACCATCAGGAAGGAGGTACAGGAGCCTCAGGACCCACACCACCAGGTTCAGGAACAGTCACTACCCCTCAACCATCAGGAAGGAGGTACAGGAGCCTCAGGACCCACACCACCAGGTTCAGTAACAGTTATTACCCCTCAACCATTGGGAAGGAGGTACAGGAGTCTCAGGACTCACCCCAGCAGGTTCAGGGACAGTTATTACCCCTCAACCATCAGGAAGGAGGTACAGGAGCCTCAGGACTCACACCACCAGGTTCAGGGACAGTTATTACCCCTCAACCATCAGGAAGGAGGTACAGGAGCCTCAGGGCTCACACCACCAGGTTCAGGGACCGTTATTACCCCTCAACCGTCAGGAAGGAGGTACAGGAGTCTCAGGACTCACACCACCAGGTTCAGGGACAGTTATTACCCCTCAACTATCAGGAAGGAGGTACAGGAGGACCCACACCACCAGGTTCAGGGACGGTTATTACCCCTCAACCATCAGGAAGGAGGTACAGGAGCCTCAGGACTCACACCACCAGGTTCAGGGACCGTTATTACCCCTCAACCATCAGGAAGGAGGTACAGGAGCCTCAGGACCCACACCACCAGGTTCAGGAACAGTTATTACCCCCTCAAACCATCAGGAAGGAGGTACAGGAGTCTCAGGACTCACACCACCAGGTTCGGGGACAGTTATTACCCCTCAACCATCAGGAAGGAGGTACAGGAGCCTCAGGACCCACACCACCAGGTTCTGGGACAGTTATTACCCCTCAACCATCAGGAAGGAGGTACAGGAGCCTCAGGACCCACACCACCAGGTTCAGGAACTGTTATTACCCCTCAGTCATCATGAAGGAGGTACAGGTGCCTCAGGACCCACACCACCAGGTTCAGGGACAGTTATTACCCCTCAACTATCAGGAAGGAGGTACAGGAGCCTCAGGACCCACACCACCAGGTTCAGGGACGGTTATTACCCCTCAACCATCAGGAAGGAGGTACAGGAGCCTCAGGACTCACACCACCAGGTTCAGGGACCGTTATTACCCCTCAACCATCAGGAAGGAGGTACAGGAGCCTCAGGACCCACACCACCAGGTTCAGGGACGGTTATTACCCCTCAACCATCAGGAAGGAGGTACAGGAGCCTCAGGACTCACACCACCAGGTTCAGGGACCGTTATTACCCCTCAACCATCAGGAAGGAGGTACAGGAGCCTCAGGACACACACCACCAGGTTCAGGAACAGTTATTACCCCTCAACCATTGGGAAGGAGGTACAAGAGCCGCAGGACCCACAGCACCAGGTTCAGGGACAGTTATTACCCCTCAACCATCAGGAAGGAGGTACAAGAGCCGCAGGACCCACACCACCAGGTTCAGGAACAGTTATTACCCCTCAACCATCAGGAAGGAGGTACAGGAGCCTCAGGACCCACACCACCAGGTTCAGGAACAGTTATTACCCCCTCAAACCATCAGGAAGGAGGTACATGAGCCTCAGGACTCACACCACCAGGTTCGGGGACAGTTATTACCCCTCAACCATCAGGAAGGAGGTACAGGAGTCTCAGGACTCACACCACCAGGTTCGGGGACAGTTATTACCCCTCAACCATCAGGAAGGAGGTACAGGAGTCTCAGGACTCACACCACCAGGTTCAGGGACCGTTATTACCCCTCAACCATCAGGAAGGAGGTACAGGAGCCTCAGGACCCACACCACCAGGTTCAGGGACCGTTATTACCCCTCAACCATCAGGAAGGAGGTACAGGAGTCTCAGGACTCACACCACCAGGTTCAGGGACAGTTATTACCCCTCAACCATCAGGAAGGAGGTACAGGAGCCTCAGGACTCACACCACCAGGTTCAGGGACAGTTATTACCCCCTCAAACCATAAGGAAGGAGGTACAGGAGCCTCAGGACCCACACGACCAGGTTCAGGAACAGTTATTACCCCTCAACCATCAGGAAGGAGGTACAGGAGCCTCAGGACTCACACCACCAGGTTCAGGGACAGTTATTACCCCCTCAAACCATCAGGAAGGAGGTACAGGAGTCTCAGGACTCACACCACCAGGTTCGGGGACAGTTATTACCCCTCAACCATCAGGAAGGAGGTACAGGAGCCTCAGGACCCACACCACCAGGTTCAGGGACAGTTATTACCCCTCAACCGTCAGGAAGGAGGTACAGGAGCCTCAGGACCCACACCACCAGGTTCAGGAACAGTCACTACCCCTCAACCATCAGGAAGGAGGTACAGGAGCCTCAGGACCCACACCACCAGGTTCAGTAACAGTTATTACCCCTCAACCATTGGGAAGGAGGTACAGGAGCCTCAGGACTCACACCACCAGGTTCAGGGACAGTTATTACCCCTCAACCATTGGGAAGGAGGTACAGGAGTCTCAGGACTCACACCACCAGGTTCGGGGACAGTTATTACCCCTCAACCATCAGGAAGGTGGTACAGGAGTCTCAGGACTCACACCACCAGGTTCAGGGACAGTTATTACCCCTCAACCATCAGGAAGGAGGTACAGGAGCCTCAGGACTCACACCACCAGGTTCAGGGACAGTTATTACCCCACAACCATCAGGAAGGAGGTACAGGAGCCTCAGGACTCACACCACCAGGTTCAGGGACCGTTATTACCCCTCAACCATCAGGAAGGAGGTACAGGAGCCTCAGGACCCACACCACCAGGTTCAGGGACCGTTATTACCCCTCAACCATCAGGAAGGAGGTACAGGAGTCTCAGGACTCACTCCACCAGGTTCAGGGACAGTTATTACCCCTCAACCATCAGGAAGGAGGTACAGGAGCCTCAGGACTCACACCACCAGGTTCAGGGACAGTTATTACCCCCTCAAACCATCAGGAAGGAGGTACAGGAGCCTCAGGACCCACACCACCAGGTTCAGGAACAGTTATTACCCCTCAACCATCAGGAAGGAGGTACAGGAGCCTCAGGACCCACACCACCAGGGTCAGGAACAGTTATTACCCGCTCAAACCATCAGGAAGGAGGTACAGGAGTCTCAGGACTCACACCACCAGGTTCGGGGACAGTTATTACCCCTCAACCATCAGGAAGGAGGTACAGGAGCCTCAGGACCCACACCACCAGGTTCAGGAACAGTCACTACCCCTCAACCATCAGGAAGGAGGTACAGGAGCCTCAGGACCCACACCACCAGGTTCAGTAACAGTTATTACCCCTCAACCATTGGGAAGGAGGTACAGGAGTCTCAGGACTCACCCCAGCAGGTTCAGGGACAGTTATTACCCCTCAACCATCAGGAAGGAGGTACAGGAGCCTCAGGACTCACACCACCAGGTTCAGGGACAGTTATTACCCCTCAACCATCAGGAAGGAGGTACAGGAGCCTCAGGGCTCACACCACCAGGTTCAGGGACCGTTATTACCCCTCAACCGTCAGGAAGGAGGTACAGGAGTCTCAGGACTCACACCACCAGGTTCAGGGACAGTTATTACCCCTCAACCATCAGGAAGGATGTGCAGGAGCCTCAGGACTCACACCACCAAGTTCAGGGACAGTTATTACCCCTCAACCATCAGGAAGGAGGTACAGGAGCCTCAAGACTCACACTACCAGGTTCAGGGACAGTTATTACCCCTCAACCATCAGGAAGGAGGTACAGGAGCCTCGGGACCCACACCACCAGGTTCAGGGACAGTTATTACCCCTCAACGGTCGGGTGTGGATAACTTTTTGCCGCCCAACACTGATCTGGCTCAAGCACCCGCAACCTCACTTCCCCGGATTGTTTACAAGTCCTGTCGTCGGCATTGTCTGCAATCTGCTGAGTGGTCGTTCAGCACACCTTGCAGACGTGTAGTTTTCCATGAAATCCATTGAATTCCCTTCTCCTGCCTTCTCCCCCCGACCGATCAATAACCTGTCGACCCCTGCCTTAAATATACCCCAGGACTCGGCCCCCACGGCCGCCTGTGGCGAAGAATTCCACAGGTCCACCCCTCGCTGGCTGAGGAAACTCCTCCACATCACACCCTTTCTCAGACGAGGGGCCCCAAACTGCTCACAGTCCTCCGAGCCAGGCCTCGCCAGGGCCTTATAAAATCTCCACATCACATCCTTTCTCAGACGAGGGGCCCCAAACTGCTCACAGTCCTCCGAGCCAGGCCTCGCCAGGGCCTTATAAAATCTCCACATCACATCCTTTCTCAGACGAGGGGCCCCAAACTGCTCACAGTCCTCCGAGCCAGGCCTCGCCAGGGCCTTATAAAATCTCCACATCACATCCTTTCTCAGACGAGGGGCCCCAAACTGCTCACAGTCCTCCGAGCCAGGCCTCGCCAGGGCCTTATAAAATCTCCACATCACATCCTTTCTCAGACGAGGGGCCCCAAACTGCTCACAGTCCTCCGAGCGAGGCCTCGCCAGAGCCTTATAAAATCTCCGCATCACACCCTTTCTCAGACGAGGGGCCCCAAACTGCTCACAGTCCTCCGAGCGAGGCCTCACCAGGGCCTTATAAAATCTCCGCATTACATCCTTTCTCAGACGAGGGGCCCCAAACTGCTCACAGTCCTCCGAGCCAGGCCTCGCCAGGGCCTTATAAAATCTCCACATCACATCCTTTCTCAGACGAGGGGCCCCAAACTGCTCACAGTCCTCCGAGCGAGGCCTCGCCAGGGCCTTATAAAATCTCCACATCACATCCTTTCTCAGACGAGGGGCCCCAAACTGCTCACAGTCCTCCGAGCCAGGCCTCGCCAGGGCCTTATAAAATCTCCACATCACATCCTTTCTCAGACGAGGGGCCCCAAACTGCTCACAGTCCTCCGAGCCAGGCCTCGCCAGGGCCTTATAAAATCTCCACATCACATCCTTTCTCAGACGAGGGGCCCCAAACTGCTCACAGTCCTCCGAGCCAGGCCTCGCCAGGGCCTTATAAAATCTCCACATCACATCCTTTCTCAGACGAGGGGCCCCAAACTGCTCACAGTCCTCCGAGCGAGGCCTCGCCAGAGCCTTATAAAATCTCCACATCACATCCTTTCTCAGATGAGGGGCCCCAAACTGCTCACAGTCCTCCGAGCCAGGCCTCGCCAGGGCCTTATAAAATCTCCGCATTACATCCTCGCTCTTTTATTCGAGCCCTCTTGAAAGGAATGCTCACCGTGCATTTCCCTTCCTCCCCGCAGCCTCGACCCGCAAATTAACCTTCGGGGAACCCTGCACGAGGACTCCCGACTCCCTCTACGTCTCTTTCTTTTTGTAGTCTGTCTTCTTTTGGAAAACAGTCCACCCTCTCAATCATTCTACTGAAATGCACGGCCATACGCTCCCCGACACTCTATTCCATCTGCCGCTTCTTTGCCCGTTCTCCGAATCTGCCCAAGTCCTCCTGTAGCCTCTCTACTTCCTCAACACTCACTGCCTCTCCTCCACCTCCCTTCGGACCCTCCGCAAACTCTGCAACATCGGAATCATTGACATATAATGTGGAAAGAGCTGGTCCCAATTCAGTCCCCTTGTGGATCACAGCCCTCCAACCAGAACAGGATCCCTGTATTCCTGCTCCTTGCTCCTTGCCCCTGCCGATCGGCCGCTTTCCTGTCATGGCAGGGGCTCGTAGCTTGTTAAGCGGCCCCCCGCGTCTGAAGCTGGAGAGTACGCCACATCAACTGATTCTGCTCGTCCTTGTTCCCTTCCGGGAATTCCGACACATTCGTCAGGCAGGGTTTTCCCTGGGGGAAACCGTGCTGACTGAGGCCTAGTTTATCACCGGCCTCCCAAGTACCCCGAAACCACATCCTCAGCAATTGGTTCCGACCACTGCGGTCTGTAATCTCCTTTCTTCTGCCTCTCTCCCTTCCGGGAGAGTGGAGTGGCTGCCGTTTGCAATTCTCCAGGCTTCTGGAACCATCCCAGAATCTGATGGCCCTCGAAGGATCGTTTATGAATGCCTCTCTTTCTGAACCCTGGGGTGGACACCACCTGGCCCCCGTCACTTATCCGCCTTCAGGACTCCCAGCTCCCCAGGAACCTTCTCCCTCAGTAATGGGAACTCCACACATCTCATCCCCCTCCCCGACACCTGGAACTCTCACCACACCGCCCGTGCCTTCCGCAATGGAAACGGAAGAAAAATCCTCATTCCGTTCACCCGCCATTTCCTTCGCTACCTCTCCAGCAACGTTGCCCAGGGTCCCATGCCCACTCTCACCCCTCTTTCAAACTTCACCTGCAGGAACGTCCGGTCTCCTCTTTAACATTATCGTCCAGCTCACGCTCCTATTCCAGCTTTGCCCTCTTAGTGAATTATTAACTTTGCCTTCTGGTGGTTTTTAAAAAGCTTCCCAGTCCTCTGATCTTTAACCTATGACACATATGGCCTCTCTTTGTCTGTACTGTCGGGCTCGACTTCTCGTGCTGGCCTCCCCTATCGGGACGTTTATATATCCCGTGCCTTCTGAATCGTAAACCCCAGACATTCCAGCCATCCCGGCCTGTGTGTTACTTTCCAAATACGTTCTCGCCAACTCCCCCCTCCACTCCGCTGTGAGCCCCTCCACTCCGCTGTGAGCCCCTCCACTCCGCTGTGAGCCCCTCCACTCCGCTGTGAGCCCCTCCACTCCGCTGTGAGCCCCTCCACTCCGCTGTGAGCCTCTCCACTCCGCTGTGAGCCCCTCCACTCCGCTGTGAGACCCTCCACTCCGCTGTGAGCCCCTCCACTCCGCTGTGAGCCCCTCCACTCCGCTGTGAGCCCCTCCACTCCGCTGTGAGCCCCTCCACTCCGCTGTGAGCCCCTCCAATCTGCTGGAACCCCCTCCACTCGGATGTAACCCCCTCCACTCGGCTGTAACCCCCTCCACTCGGCTGTAACCCCCTCCACTCCACTGTAACGCTGATGGATCTGACTTTCCCTTCTCGCTCGCAAATTGTGCAATTCCCCCCTACCTCCCCGGTCGGTCGCCCTCCCCTCAATGGTATCTAAAGTTCTATCATTGAAGGGAATGGCCACAGTGCACTTGCTGCGCATGACCCCTCTTTCCCCCCGACGGTCACCCGGAGCAGGAGGGCATCCCGCAGCTGGATTACTGCACGGAAAGCCCAGCAGTGTCTCTACTTTCTGCGAAGGCTGAGGAAAGTACATCTCCCACCCCCCATCCTCATCACATTCTACAGGGGTTGTATTGAGAGCATCCTGAGCAGCTGCATCACTGCCCGGTTCGGGAATTGCACCGTCTCGGATCGCAAGACCCTGCAGCGGATAGTGAGGTCAGCTGAGAAGATCATCGGGGTCTCACTTCCCGCCATCACGGGCATTTACACCACACGCTGCATCC
>NW_026781075.1:0-15230 GCF_030144855.1 Hypanus sabinus
TCTTCTGTAGAATTATAATCTCTGTTAGAATTACTCCAGAGAATAAATGTGCTCTTTAAGTATAGAATAATTATGTTTAATCTGCTTTGTTAGCTGGATGTACCTTCTCCTTGATCGTGAGGGACGGTCCCACAATCAAAATAATGACTATTGACATCTAAACCCATCCAGATGAGACACCAAAACAGTTAAGTAAATTAGCCTTTGACTTATAGGTTGGTACAGTGTAATCTCTCTAAAGTGAGTTGGCTAATAGCTACCTATAAGAGTAAGGCTTAAGGTCTTGGCTTAAGTTTATGACAATAAAATGGGTACACCCAATATCATCACGTTATTTCCATACATGGTACTGTCTGTGACTGTGTCCTAGCATACAGAGTATGGGTGGTCACAGATAAGATCGCTCAGAACTATGTCAGACTAATGTGAAGAATGGTGCCCCAAGGGTCTCTTTATGTCCCTGTGGGTCTGCACAGCAACACCACTGTAAAATCCTCCCCTGCTGTTGCAATAAAGTTGGAAGGGGCAAAGTGTGTTCAGTATCTGTAGAGAGTGTGCAGAAATAGATGCACTTTGCATTTCAGTGCAGGAGCTTCTGTTGATTCAGTCCCCAAACATTCTCTGGAAAGTGGAACTGGAGGAAGTAGGGTGGGAGAGATTCCTTTATTCACTGGGGACACCACCATAGTCACCAATCCCCAGGAAGAGCACCACCCCCCTCTCCATCCCTCCGTGACTCTTCCCTTTTGCACCTGAAAGTTGCTTAAACTTTAAGGGACAGAAAATGAGGCTCCGTCATCACTACAGCTGCCATTCTGTGACAATATTCCTCTTACAAGTTTGACCCATTTGGTCGAGATTCACATTGTGCTCAGGAGTTGGGGTGAAGCAGGATATAAAGCTTATCACCTGTTGCACCCAATACCTCAAACACCAACCCGACACCACGACAACTCCCACCTTCCCCCTCATTCATCCCACTGTAAATCAACATTTTCTCACCAGTCAGCCAAAAGCCCAATACTTCAACTTGTGTTGTTTTAGTACAAATTCCGGTTGTTATTGGTCAGAACCACTCACTTATGTTTGGTGAGATAAAGCTCAGCAGGTGTGTGCATTTGCATGGAATGAGTTTATAGACCTTCTTCAGCAGAATGAGGGATTTGCATTTTATTAATATCCAGTATGTATGGGGAACTGTTTGTATGGAGCTGCACGTGACTGGATTTGAATTCATATCAATTCCTCTGAATTGATTAGTATGGATAACTAACTAATAAAAAATTGTGTCCTTTTGATGGGGGGAAAATGTCAAAAAGTCATGCAGGTGCTTTACACCAGGAATCATTTGACATGATGGAAGACTGTTAGAAGCTGAATTTTTCAGTGAATTGAAACTAACACATCAAAGAAAAAGAAGATTGTATAATGGCTGAGGCGCAGACACATATCTTAATGTCTGAAATTTGTAGGAATGTTGGAGGTTATTAGTCCTGCAGACTCATCCGGACACCCCAAATCAGACAAAACTCCAGTGGTCTTCAGTCTTACCATTTTCCAATCTCTGGTCCTGAAACCTCCTCATGGAACTCGTAGGGCAAGTCCCACAGTGACTCGTCTCATTTTCAGAGGTGGTCACCTCATCTTCCCCATATTGTGATACCGATTATCGAGAATCCATGCCGTGACAATTCCAGCCCACCGCCCACTGTCATGGTCTCTGTTTAGTGTCTATGTCTCAATCAGTGAGACCCATCATGAACCACATTTGGGTTAGTTACACTCACTCATAATAGAACACAATCTCACACATAAATTCACACACACACACACACACACACACACACACACACACACACACACACACACACACACACACACACACACACACACACACACACACACACACACACACACACACACACACACACACACACACACACACACACACACACACACACACCACACACACCTGCTCCCACTGGGAAGAGCCGGAAGCTGTCAGGATTAGTTGTCTCTCCAACCCAGTCAAATAGAGACCAGCTGTATCAACAGGGGAGTTTGTCTCTATATTCTCCATGTTATCAGCTCCCAATAAATAATCCAGGGATTGAACTCACAAGTGTGATTTCCAGGACGGGGAAGAGCAAACGACAATGCTGGGGTTGTTTGTCCTCCTTCTGCTCTCAGGTAAGGAGTCTCTCCTCGAGTGAGCCTTGTTCTCGTGTTGGTTGCTTTATGTTCTAACCTGTTTGTGTCTGTCTGTTCCTCTCCCTCCTGATGTAGCTGGTGCTGGGAGCACTTCCATTGAGTCCAGGAACATTTATCGGTTCAGTAATATGATTAAATGTGCCATGCCAGGTGTCAGCCCACTACTGCAGATCAACAACTACGGCTGTTACTGTGGACGTGGTGGATCTGGGACACCAGTTGATGAGCTTGACCGGTAGGTGGACAGAAGGTCTCCACAGAGCCAGTTACCATCCACTGGAGTCCAGGGACAAAGAACTGTTCTCATTGATTGTCAGAGGCAGCAGGATTGCATCTTCACTGAAGTCCCAGTGACGGTAGAGAGGGTAGTGTTTGGTGTTAGTCTGTACAGGAGGTCAGGACTGTGTAGTGGAACACACCAAGGACAGGGCAGCTGCTCCCAGGGAGGATTCTGTCCTTCTGGAGGATTCAACAGGGGGTTCGATCATGGCAGCACAAGAGAGAACCATGACACAGTGGCTACCTTACCGAGAGAGTGAGGAAGGGAAGGAGAGAGGGGAACCAGCTGGTCGATCAATCTGTTGCTTATTGTTGGGTGGTGAGAACACACGATCCATAGAACAAGGGAAAAAAATAAACATTGGTCACCTTCTCAGGTCTATTGTGGTCACGTCACTTGGAGGAATTCTTTTCCACATTCCTGCCTGAGTCCCCACAAATCCTGATTCCACGTCCCACAGTGAAGCCCCTACCCAGCTCCCTGGGTCGATATGAGCCTGCTCAGTTTGGCTCAGCTCAGGTCACCCGCTGACTCTTAGCGCTACATGGGAAGTGTGTGACACTGGAGGCTGCTGTAACAGTGTTGTGTTAATTCTAGTCCATGAGTTTTTAATTAAGTGTGATCTGTGATTTTACAGGTGCTGCCAGACACACGACAACTGTTATGGTGATGCCAAGGAAAAAGAGAAGTATACATTTCTCAGCTCACCCAAAATAATATATTTCAAGTACAGTTGCACAAACAGGAAAATCGAATGCAAAAGTGAGGATGATCAGAGAGTGCCTCATTGCCTTACTTTTATCCTCGGTTCCATGGACACAATCTTTTGTCCATCCCTCATTGCCTTTGTGAAGGTGCTGGTGAGCTGCCATCTTGAACCACTGGAGTCGCCCTGGTGACGGTTCTCCCACAATGCTCTTGTGGTGAAGCTCCAGCATTCAGGCCCAGTGATGATGGAGGAACGGATTATGTTCCATGTCTGGATGGTGTGAGAGTTGCAGAGACCTGTATGTGAACTTATCTCTGTCCCTCTAGGACCTATCCATCTATATTCCATCTATACAGACAGAGTTGCAATGAAATCAATTCCTTTGTCACTTTGTCGAGCTCCCTCTGTGTTTGGGAGCTGCACTCATCCAGGGACTGGGGAATATCCCTCTCCTGGCTGATGGTGGAAAGGATTCAGGCAGTAAGATATCAATCATTTCTAATGTGATGCTTAACTTGTGACCTGTTCTTGTAATCACTGGTTAATGCATCTTGGTCAATTATATGTGAGGGTCACTGGTGAACTCCAGTGCAGGAATCACAGAGACTGTGGCAATTCAAACAAAACAATAGATTTAAGACAAAGTAACCAAGAAAACTAACAAGAACTCAGGTAAACTGTGCAGAATCCTGACAAACAGAAATCACTCAGACACACAGAAAAACTTGGTCAGAGTTTCACCAGACAAGGAACCACAATGACTGAGCAAAGAGGGGTTGGCCAGTTCCCCTGACATACACTCTGGAGCAGATAGGAATTCAGAACAGACCCAGTGTCCAGGCAAAGCAATAACCCCCAAGTCAACAACTACAATGAAAGACATAGAAAATCCTGTGCTCATTCAGTTACCCAAACTGAATAAAAATGATAAAAGCAAGGAGAGCTGATCAATGCTCATGATCCCAAACGAGACACCTGAGACACAAGGTGAGTGAGTTCTAATAAAATAATTAGAATCTGAATCTGAATCAGATTTGATATCATCAACATACGTTGTGAAATTAATTAACTTTACGGCAGCAGTACAATGCAATACATGATAAATAAATATAGAGAAAAAACTGAGTAACATTAAGTATTTATGTCTAATAAACTCTTCCTGGGCTTCCAGCCAGGTACAGCTATCAATTATAACTGATGTCATCAAAACATCAGTGATAATCAATACCGGTACCCAGCTGGAAGCCCAGGAAGAGTTTATTCATCATATATGCCAGGAAAGCACAAGGTGCTTTTTCTTTTGTATACATGTCTATTAAATAATCAAGTTCAAACAAGTAGTTTAAAATGACAGAAATAAAGAAGTAGTGAGAGAGTGTTCATGAGTTCAATGTCCATTCAGAAATCATATGGCAGAGGGGAAGAAGCTGTTGCTGAATCACTGAGTGTCTGTCTTCAGGCTCCTGTACCTCCTCCCTGATGGTAACAATGAGAAGAGGGCATGTCCTGGGTGATGCGGGTCCTTAATAATGGACGCCGCCTCCCGAAGGCATCGTGTTTGAAGATGTCTTGGATACTACAGAGGCTGGTACACATGATGGAACTGGCTAATTTTACAAGTTTCTGCAACTTAATTCGATCTTGTGCCGTAGCCATCTCCCGCATACCAGGCAGTGATACAGCCATTCAGAACACTCTCCACAGTGCACTTGGAGAAATTTTTGAGTGTTTTAGTTGAAAAACCGAATTTCCTCAAACTCCAAATGAAATATAGCTGCTGTCTTGCCTTCTGTGTGTAACACTTACCCAACAGGCTGGTATATGTCTAGGCAGGGGAAAAGGAGATCCAGCCACACAACAATCCCACCTCCCCTACACGCAGGTGCTGTGAGAGTCGAGTTTATGCCTCGCGCCAGCCCACAGTATCAAACCCACAACAAATACCGTTATGAAAAACACTTTAAAGAGTTTACTAAAATAAAAAGAGTATTAGGCAATACAATATATATGCAAGGGAAAAAAACAAAAAGGCGCCAACTTATCAGCGTTCAGTCAGTTTAGTGCACATCGTTGGAGCTCAACCATCGAACCATTCGACCCCTCGTCGCTTGCCTCCGACCTCCACGTCCTCTCACCTAGGACCACGCCCGGTTGTCTTCCGAGCAGTGCAGCGCACATCCACCTTCCTCGACGTCTTCCTCCCGCGCACTCCCCAAAAGCCCGCGAGAAACCCCTCCCCCAAGTTCCCAGCCTCACAAGACAAAATAACATTCCCCATTGGTTAACAAATGAATACAATTACCATATCAACAAGTATAAAGCAAAACAACTGCGAGAGAAACACTTATCAAAGAAGCATTCCTACTCTTAACAAACCAAAAAACCCATTTTGAGTAACATACACAGGACATTGTACATGTGGTTAAGAAAGCATATGGTGGATTGGCCTTCATCAATCGTGGGATTGAGGTTAGGAGCCGAGAGGTAATGTTGCAGTTATATATACCCCACTTGGAGTACTGTGCTCAGTTCTGATCGCCTCACTACAGGAAGGATGTGGAACTGATAGAAAGGGTACAGAGGAGATTTACAGGAATGTTGCCTGGATTGGGGAGCATGCCTTATGAGAATAGGTTGAGTGAACTCGGCCTTTTCTCCTTGGAGAGACGGAGGATTAGAGGTGATCTGATAGAGGTGTATAAGATGATGAGAGGCATTGATCGTGTGGATAATCAGAGGCTTTTTGCCAGGGCTGAAATGGCTAGCATGAGAGGGCACAGTTTTAAGCTGCTTTAAGCAGATTGAGGAGTTTCCTTACAGAGGTTTATAAAGTTATGAGAGGCATAGATAAAATAAACAATCGCAACCATTTTCCAAGGTAGGAAAGTCCAAGACTAGAGGTCTAGGTTTAACGTGGGAGTAGAAAAAGATTTCAAAGCAACAACTTGTTCGCACAGAGGCTGCTGGGTATGTAGAAGGTGCAAAGGAGATGGGTACAATTACAATATTACAAAGATAGTTTGAAGGCTTCCTGGAAAGAAAAGCTTTAGAGGGATTTGGTCAAGCGCAGGCAGAAGGGTTAGCATAGAAAGACAGCATGGATGAGCTGGGTCGAAAAGCCTGGCTCTATGCTGCAAAATGTTTATGACCCTATGCACGTGGAAGATGGCTGAATTATGCTCCTTATTTGAAGGTGGTTATTGTCTGACACCTGTGTGTTATCAATGTTACTCACCAGCTAGTGGTCAGGACCCAGATATTGCTGGATCATGTGCAGAGAGCAAATTATGAACTGAGCACTATTGATGAGTAAGTACCATATGATAGCACTGATACCATCAAAAAAACATGTGAAATAGTAGATTGAGTAAATATTTGGCTCTGAAAGCTTGCTCCTCTACTTATCAAGATATAGGTTTATCTTCTTGCTCAACACTTTTTCCAGACTTATTTCAATATTCCCAGATTTCCCCAGTTTCCCAAATTCAATCTGCTTCAGTTCTGAGTGAATTTATGGCATCCACAGCCTCTTGACATGGGACCTTCCCTCAGTTTGAACCCTAAGTGGCCTACCCTTAATCTGAGCCAGTGACCCCTGGTTCTATTTCCCATCAGTACAGGAAACACCCTCTCCATATCTGCCCTGTCATCCCTGCAGTGGTTTTGAAATTCAACCCATAAAAAGTAGATTCAGATGAACAAAAGGCAGAATATTTTTGCTTCACTTTACCTCAGCATTTTACAGAATGCAATGGAAATGCTGTGACCAGTTTGTTCGCAGCAAGTTCCCAATGGAATCATGACCAGATAAAATCTCTAAGCTGATATTTGCGGGACAATTCTGATCACATTAAATAGGATTCTTGCAAGCTCTTTTGTCTCATACAATCTCCTCACCTGAGAGGTTAAAATATGCTCACTTTAACATCTCAGGACTGAGAGATGGAGTCACTTTTCCCTCAGGACCGCGGTGGAACATCACTTTTGCAATTTGTGTTAACGTCACTGCATTCTGATGCATGTCTGACATCGGCTTAATAGGATCCATCGACTCTAGAAATGATGAGGTCATCGCAATCAAATTAAAAACCCAAATTACAATTAGTATTTTAAGCAATTTCCAGAACATTAATATAAATATCAGAAAGTTGCGCATACTATATAAATGGAAGCTGAAATATCAAAATATATTAAAATATAAAAATATCTTTCAATCTTTCATAATCCAAGGCAAATATCTTTAACATAATGGATTATTTCAAATATGCTTCCTTTCAGGTAATAGTCACTGCGGGAAGTTTATCTGTGAATGTGATCAACAGGCGGCCATCTGCTTCTCGAAAGCAAAATACAACCTAAAGAATAAAGGCATCAGTCAATCTTGCTGCAAATAGGTCGATCTGACCATGTGGTTATGATTTTCCTTGACCTTCTCTAACAAATACTTTCCTTCCAAATTGTATCATCTATTTTATTTCCAGGAGCTCAAACATCTTTGATCTCCATATTAACGATGTTACTATAATCAATAATCTGATTTAAATCCAACACTCCTTATCCTGTCTTACATTATTTGTGCCACTCAGAAAGATAAAGATCTTCATCACTTTAATCTTTCTCCCAATGAAAGCACATCCTGGTTTCAAAGACTCTTCCCATTACTTTATAAACCAAAATCTGAATGTATCATGTCCACTTTGCCCGTATTTTCACTAAAGCATGAATGCTGCAGCACCTGGGAATCCCATTGATCAACGATGAATAAATTGAATTGAGATGATAATCATTCCCTCAAGCCAGGCTTTCCTTAAACCTCTGCTGTGGAACCTGAGGAAAAATCTGTTCACATCAAAGTGATGCAAACCTTGGGATGGCCCATATCAGATGCTTAGTTGGTTCCTTACAGGGCGTCTAAACACAATAATGATTAGAAGCTGCACTTTGAAAGCCAGTTGTGATTATACTCGGAGATTGTTTGCAATGACATTGCTGGTGGCACTCATAATATTCAGGTGGTGGGCATATATCTTATATAATCAATTAAACCTGATTTGAGAGCATTGAAACGTGCCTGGCATCTCACTCTTGTATCACACCACATGAACCACAACGAGGAAAACCAGTCAAAGGATGGGAAGCACAGGCTGGGACTTCTCTTGGAGTGTTTCCATCCCACGGGCACAACGCAGACAAAACCTTCACCTATTCCAATACCACCCATGCGCTTATCAACAAGTAGAGTATCAAATGAATTTCTAACACTGAATCAGAAGTAAGAAAGCAGTGATCACATTAATGGGGTTGTACAATGCCATACATGATCAATAAATATAGAGAATTAACCTGAATTACGTTTGGTATCTGTATGTCTGTTAAATAGTTAAGGTAAAATAAGTAGTACAAATAACAGAAATAACAAAGTAGAGAGGTAGTTTTCATGGGTTCAATGTCCATTTAGAAATCAGATGGCAGAGGGGAAGAAGTTGTTCCTGAATCGCTGAGTGAGTGCCTTCAGGCTTCTGTACCTCCTTCCCGACAGTAACAGTGCGAATAGGGCATCTCCTGGGTGGTGGGGATCCTTAATGATGGACGCTGCCTTCTCTCAAACTAGCGGGCACAGAATTAAGACAGGAGGGGAAAGTGTTAAACGGGACCTTAGAGGTCCCTCAGCCAACAGGGACAGTCGGAGGTGGTCAGGCTGTTTAACACAATGAGTCTGGTGTCTGTCCCACTGGAGTAGGTCAAACATCGACATCTTTCCAAATTCCAGGCAGGGTGCCCTGTTTTGAAGTCAGCGCACCATTCCCAAATCCCCACTAATCAATTATCATGTATTGCATTGCAAAGTGATCAAATTTCACCACATAGGCCAGTGATATTAAACCTGATTCTGGTCCTGAAGCTTCTGATGCCTGTCACCTGGTATTTTCACCGAAGTAGGTGACTTCGAGAGCATGTGCAAGGATTCACTCCTGTTGTAGCTTCTGATTGCTGTGCAATCGATGGAGTTGCAAATAGAGAGAGGGAAAGGGAGAGAGAGAGAGAGAAAGAGAGAGAGGGAGAGGGAGAGAAAGAGGGAGAATGAGAGAGATATGAAGAGAGAAAGAGAGAGAAATGAAGAGAAAAAGAAAGAAGGGAAGGAAAGGGTGTGGGAGAGAGATGCAGATAGAAAGATGAGAGAAAAGATAGAAAATAGACAGCAAGCATTCAAGGGTTATTTCTTCAGCTGTTTGATCGGGGCACGACTGTGCACGCGTGTGGTCGTCAGCCAGTGAGAATAGGGAGAAGAGTTTAAAAGGAGACAGCGGATTACAGAGTACAGGGGGACAGAGTAGGAAGGCTTTGACTCAACTGGGCTTTGGCGATAAGGAGTTAAAGTGAGTTAGGCTGCCTGTGTAGAATAGAGACAGAATGTATGTGTGTGAGTCTGGTGTTCTGTGCTCGGTGTCAGATGTGGGAAGTCAGGGAGACTCCCAGCTTCCCGGGTGGCCACATCTGCGTCAGGTGTGTCGAGCTGCAGCTCCTTAGGGACCAGGTTAGGGAACTGGAGATGCAGCTCGATGACCTTCGTCTGATCGGGGAGAGTGAGGAGTGATAGAAAGGAGTTATAGGCAGGTGGTCACAGTGGAGACAGACAAGTGGGTAACAGTCAGGACAGGGAAGGGCAGGAGTCCGAGGCTAGAGAGCACCCCTGTGGCTGTCCCCCTGAACAATAAGTGCTCCTGTTTGAGTACTGTTGGGGGGGAACGGCCGACCTGGGGGAAGTAGCAGTGGTCACGCCTCTGGCACAGAGTCTGGCCCTATGGCTCAGAAGGGTAGGGAAAGGAAGAAGATGGCTGCGGTGATAGGGTTCTCTACAGTTAGGGGGTCAGACAGGTGATTCTGTGAACACATGAAAGAAGCACAGATGGTAGTTTGCCTCCCAGGTGGCAGGGTCTGGGATGTTTCTGATCGCATCCATGATATCCTTATGTGCAAGGGAGAACAGCCAGAGACCATGGTACATATTGGTACCTATGACATAGGCAGGAAAAGGGAGGAGATCCTGAGAGCAGACTACAGGGAGTTAGGAAGGAAGTTGAGAAGCAGGACCGCAAAGGTAGTAATCTCGGGATGACAGCCCGTGCCACGTGACAGTGAGTATAGGAATAGAGTGAGGTGGAGGATAAATGTGTGGCTGAGGGATTGGTGCAGAGGGCAGGGATTCAGATTTCTGGATCATTGGGACTTCTTTTGGGCCAGGTGTGACTTGTACAAAAAGGACGGGTTGCACTTGAATCCCAGGTAGACCAATATCCTGTCAGGGAGGTTTGCTAATGCTTTCGGGGGGGGTGGAGTTTAAACTAGGATTGCTGGGGGTGGGAACCAAACTGAAGAGACAGAGAAAGACGCGGTTGGCTCACAAATAGAGAAAGCTTGGAGACAGTGCGAGAGGGAGGATAGGCAGGTGATAGAGAAGGGACGCACTCAGACTGATAATTTGAGATGTGTCTATTTTAATGCAAAGAGTATTATGAACAAAGCAGATGATCTTAGCGTACGGATCAGTACTTGGAGCTATGATGTGCTGTCCATTACAGAGACTTGGATGATTCAGGTGCAGGAATGGTTACTTCAAGTGCCAGGCTTTAGATGTTTGAGAAAGGGCAGGGGACAGGGAGGGAGGCAAAAGAGGTGGGGGTGTGGCATTGATGATCAGAGATAGTGTCCTGGCTGCAGAAAAGGAGGAAGGCATGGCGGGATTGTCTACAAGTCTCTGTGGGTGGAAGTTAGGAACAGGAAGGGGTCAATAACTCTACTGGGTGTTTTTTTATAGACCACCCAATAGTAATAGGGACAACAAGGAGCAGATAGGGAGACAGATTCTGGAAAGGTGTAATAACAGCAGGGTTGTCATGGTGGGAGATTTTAATTTCCCAAATATCGATTGTCATGTCCATAGAATGAGTGGTTTAGATGGAGTGGAGTTTGTTAGGTGTGCTCAGGAATGTTTCTTGAGACAACATGTAGATAAACCTACAAGAGGAGAGACTATACTTGATCTGGTATTAGGAAATGAACCTGGTCAGGTGTCAGATCTCTCAGTGTAAGAGCATTTTGGAGATAGTGATCACAATTCTATCTCCTTTACCATAGCATTGGAGAGGGATAGGACAGACAAGTTAGGAAAGCATTTAATTTGAGTAAGGGGAAATATGCAGCTTTCAGGCAGGAGCTTGGAAGCATAAATTGGAACAGATGTTCTCAGGAAAATGTACAGAAGAATGTGGCAAATGTTCAGGGAATATTTGCGTGGAGTTCTGCCTAGGTACATTCCAATGTGACAGGGGAATGATGGTAGGATACAGGAACCATGGTGTACAAAGGCTGTTGTAAATCTAGTCAAGAAGAAAAGAAGAGCTTGCGAAAGGTTCAAAAAACTAGGTAATGATAGAGATCTGGAAGATTATAAGTCTAGCAGGAAGCAATTTAGGAATGGAATTAGGAGAGCCAGAAGAGGCCATGAGAAGGCCTTGTTGGACAGGATTAAGGAAAACCCCAAGGCATTCTACAAATCTGTGAAGAGCAAGAGGATAAGACATGAGAGATCAGGACCGATCAAGTGCGACAGTGAAAAAGTCTGTATGGAACTGGAGGAGATAGCAGAGGTACTTAATGAATGCTTTGCTTCAGTATTCACTGCGGAAAAGGATGTTGGCGATTGTAGGGATGACTTACAGTGGACTGAAAAGCTTGAGCATGTAGATATTAAGAAGGAGTATGTGCCGGAGATTTTGGAAAGTATCAAGTTGAATAAGACACTGGGACCAGACGAGATGTACCCCAGGCTACTGTGGGAGGTGAGAGAGGAGATTGCTGAGCCTCTGTCAATGACCTTTGCATCATTGTAAGGGAGAGGTTCCGGAGGATTGGAGGGTTGTGGATGTTGTTCCATTATTCAAGAAAGGGAGTAGAGATAGCCCAGGAAATTATAGAACATTGAGTCTTACTTCAGTGGTTGGTAATTTGATGGAGAAGATCCTATGAGGCAGGATTTATGAACATTTGGAGAGGCATAATATGATTAGGAATAGTCATCATGGCTTTGTGAAAGGCAAGATGTGCCTTACGAGCCTGATTGAATTTTTTGAGGATGAAGGAAGAGCAGTAGATGTAGTGTATATGGATTTCAGCAAGGCATTTGATAAGGTACCCCATGCAAGGCTTATTGAGAAAGGAGGTATGGGATCCAAGGGGACATTACTTTGTGGATCCAGAACTGGCTTGCCCATGGAAGGCAAAGAGTGGTTGTAGACGGCTCATATTCTGCACGCAGGTCAGTGACCAGTTTTGTGCCTTAGGGATCTGTTCTGGGATCCCTATGCTTCCTGATTTTTATAAGAGACCTGGATGAAGAAGTGGAGAGATGGTTTAGTAAATTTGCTGATGACACAAAGGTTGGGGCTCTTGTGGATAGTGACAGCGGGACATTGATAAGATGCGAAACTGGGCTGAGAAGTGGCAGATGGATTCACCCCAGATAAATGTGAAGTGGTTCATTTTTGTAGGTTAAATATGATTGCAGAATATAGTAATAATGGTAAGACTCTTTGCAGTGTGAGGGATCAGAGGGATCCTGGGGTCCAAGTCCATAGGACACTCAAAGCCGCTATGCAGGTTGACTCTGTGGTTAAGAAATTATATGGTGCATTGGCCTTCATCAATCGTGGTATTGAGTTTAGAAGCCAAGATGTAATGCTACAGCTATATAGGACTCTGGTCATACCCCATTTGGAGTACTGTGCTCAGTTTTGGTCACATCAGAACAGTAAGGATGTAGAAACCATAGAAAGAGTGCAGAGGAGATTTACAAGGATGGATTGCCTGGATTGGAGAGCATGCCTTATGACAATAGGTTGAGTGAACTCAGCCTTTTTTCATTGGAGTGACGGAGGATGAGAGATAGCCTGATAGAGGTGTATAAGAAGATGAGAGGCATTGATCGTGTGGATAGTCAGAGATTTTTTTCCCAGGGCTGAAATGACTAGCACGAGAAGGCACAGTTTTAAGGTGTTTGGAAGTAGGTACAGAGGAGATATTGGGGGAAAGTTTTTAGTGGTGGAGACAGATACGATAGGGTCTTTTAAGAGTCTCTTGGACAGGCATATGGAGCTCAGAAAAATAGAGGGCTATGGGTAACCCTAGGTAATTTCTCAGGTAAGGACATGCTCGACACAGCTTTGTGAGCCGAAGGGCCTGTATTTTGCTGTAGGTTTTCTATGTTTCTATGTATTTGTTGACCTGCCAAATCTCTTCAAACTCCTGAAGACTCACTGCCTTGCCTTCTTTATAACTGCATCGATATGTTGGGACCAGATTAGATCCTCAGAGATGTTGATTTGAGTTGTTGAAGAACATGACAGTGTATTCCTTTCCCGTGTGGTGTCCCTTTCAGGACAGAAATCTGTTCCAGTGGGTCTGTGATGTGGTCTTTGTTGGGGAATTTGTTGCATCATGTTCTGAACAAGGTACATTGCTGGAGCCTCTCCAGTGGTGGTTTCTGAGATGTGAGCTGTGATCAGGATATGCCTTCTGTCCTGCAGTGATCACGATAGACAGATCACAGACTGGTGCAGCTGGGGCTGAAGGTGGCCCTGCTGAGGGTGGGGGTGGTATGGGGGGTAATGATATTTGCCAGTACTGGGACGCAGTTGACTTCAGTGTAACCCAGTGACGGTACAAAGGGTAATGTTCGGTTTGCAGTGCCTGCCTGTCTGTACAGGAAAAGTAAATGTGATGTGGTAAGATTCACATTCCCCTTTACACTTGTGTACTGGAAATGACAATCGATCTTGAATCTTGAATGATTGTTTCAAGCACGGTTAGCAGAGACGGAAGGGGAAGTGGGTGGTGCAGTTTGCTGAGGACGGTTGGGGAGTGTGAGTGTTAGAACAGAGGGAGGGCTGCAGGTTCGATGATTTATGACAGTGAAATTGTACTTACGATTTTAATCTGTGAGCTACAGTTTTACTGCAGACAGGAGGGGAGAGCTGGTCAGTGACTGGAGCTCATGGTTCACATAAATTGTCAATGGATTGACCCCAGGATAGTGATGAGTGTGTAGGAGGAGGAGAGAGAAGGAGAGAGGACTCTAGCAGTCTGCTTTTACAGTGATATATTAACACCACATCAGTGCAGAACACCACAGGATAAGCAATTTTTTCATTAAATTTTATTGCCTAAAATTTTCTGGTTATGACTTTCAAACAGCCAGTGGTGATTCAGTGAACTATAAATGTAGAGAGCAGGATAAGCACAGATCCACAGGTTTACTAAGGCAGCCTGGAGAGACACTGGCCAATAGGAGGGGTGAGATGTAATTGGATGAGCCAGTGTTGAACAAAAATGCCAATGTTGTCCCTTGTTATCATTTTGCTCCTAATATATCTACAGAAACCCTTCAGATTCTCTTCCACATGTAAGAATTTGGATAACAGAGTTTGATTAGCTATAGTCTGCAATGACTTAGTGTTGATATCTTAAGGAGAAGATGTAGGTGATTGATGACAGATGTTGTCTGCATGGACTTTAGAACAGTATTTATCAATATTCCTCATGGTCATATCAACCTGGTCCATGGACTTTAGAACAGTATTTAACAATGTATCTCATGGTCATGTCAACCTGGTCCATGGACTTTAGAACAGTATTTAACAATGTTCCTCATGGTCATGTCAACCTGGTCCATGGACTTTAGAACAGTATTTAACAATGTATCTCATGGTCATGTCAACCTGGTCCATGGACTTTAGAACAGTATTTAACAATGTATCTCATGGTCATGTCAACCTGGTCCATGGACTTTAGAACAGTATTGAACAATGTTCCTCATGGTCATGTCAACCTGGTCCATGGACTTTAGAACAGTATTGAACAATGTTCCTCATGGTCATGCCAACCTGGTCTGGAAGATTAAGACATGTGGGATCCATGGTGACTTAATAGTTTGAATTCAGAATTGCTTTGCACATGGACGTCAGAGGGTAGTAC
>NW_026781076.1:0-15201 GCF_030144855.1 Hypanus sabinus
CATCTACTTCTATGTCGTAACTAAAATGGTGAATTTTAGTGTTTCAAGGTTTATATATTTCAAATGATAACTATCATATGGGGAGCTTTTCTTTCTGCAGTGAAAAGATTCTTCTTGTTTCAATGATGTAAAACCATCAAATGTGTGAAATGTGCTCTGTGGATTGGTACGTTTTTGTGTGTCGATGAGAAGGAGGCAAGAGGCTTGTTTCATTCTTGTTGATTTTGTTGCTTGTTGTGCTCTCTGTGTCATTTTGTCAAGCTTGATGGGCATCCTGCTGTATGTTTACACTTCCAGGCTGCCCCAGCCCATCCTTAGGTTGTGCTGGTTGTTAATGCAAATGATGCATTTCTCTGTACAGTACGTACCCATGGACACCAGGTAATGAATCTGAATCCGGGTGGGATTTCAGGACGAGGCATTTGAGCTGTAATGAGCTCAGGTTTTTCAGCTACAAGCTGGCAGTTGGTTTACAGGATGGGAAGGGTTTCCGCTTTGGTCCCTGGTCCTGTGGTGGAATTGTTACCCTGCCCTCTCTGTTACAGGTGGCTGACAGAACAGATGCTGAGGCAGTCGGTGGAGACTGACATCGAAGGCCTGCACCATCTGAAGGGGACCTACCTGCAGCTACAGGACGGCCTGACCAACGACATCGCTGGGCTGGAGGACGAGATTGCGTTCCTGAAGAAGAATCACGATGAGGTGGGTGGCTGCAGTGTCCTGTTTCAACACTATGGGATTTAGAGTAGCAGAAGGAGGTGCCTATCTGCTGGGAAAGCGCTCGCCCTCAGACAGAGAGTGCCTTCCAGCCTTCAGCAAGCAGAGATACAATGTAGGATCCACCCTGGCCAATGGGGAACTGGAGCCAACTGATAGGCTAACTGATTGTAGCCCAGTGAGGGATCAAATGAAATAAGGAGTGATCTGAACTGTTTACCTCCTCCTTCTATCATGTCCTATCTTCCCACTTCATTCCCCCTTTCCCTCTCATCAGGTCTCACCTATCACCTGCCAGCTTGTACTCCTTCCCCGCACCCCCCCCCCCCCCCCACCTTCTTCCCTTCTTCTTTGTTCCTTTCCAGTCCTGATGAAGGGTATTGGCCCGAAATGTTGACTGTTTATTCCCCTCTGTAGATGCTGTGTTACAAATGATAGAATGCTGCTCCCTGGTATTAATTAATTGGGGTAAAGTCAGGGGCACTTTATGTCAACCTGTCAATCTTCAGGCCATGCCACTCAGGGACTTGTGCTAGTATTATTTTGTGACTGTATGTACTGTATTTTGCACCTTGACCCTAGACAATCAGTGTTTTTGTCTAGCTGTACACATGTGCTTGACTGAATGATGATAACCTGGAACTTGTGTTTCAGGAGGTGATTCTGAGAGAGCAGATTCTACAAGATTGATCTGGTCTCAGTTCCATCCATTTATTTGACTTGACTTTAATGTAACCCATAGATCCTAATCCCCTGGAGAATTTATCACAAGCAGCACTGTAACACCAGGGAGATCTACAGTACATTGCCAGTACAAGTGGGCTGTACTGATCCAGCCTTGTATTGCCTTGTTTCTCAGGAACTGAAAGTGTTGCGGAAGCAGTGTACCCAAGAAGTGAATGTTGAGGTGGACTCGGCTCCAGCCGTTGACCTGAATAAAGTCCTGGCAGAAATGCGGCAGAAGTACACCACCCTCGTTGACAATAACCAGGCAGAGCTGGATAAGTGGTACCAAGAACAGGTAAGGATTGGAGCAGCCGCTCACACCAGCTCAGACTGCAGGACAATAAACGACTGCTTAATATGCACGTCGTTGTGGCTGTGGAGTGATTAATTTCTGAATGCATTTAAACTTTGGAAGGATGGCATGAGCTACTGATCAGTGTGGGATATCGTGGGATACATGCCAGATAAATGCAGGTCATTGTCCCTCACAGGCTTGGCTGGCATAATGAAGTCATGCCAAGCACAACCATATTTATTGTATGCTGACGCAACAGTCTCGCTCCAGTCTGTCTGCGTTGTCTCTGACGTGGGAGTTGAATGATTTGCTGTTTGACCTGTGAGTGTTTCTACAAAACTCTCAGTGATACTTTTGCTTCACTGCTCTGAGTAAAGTCATTGCTAGCAGCCCCATTGTGATGGGTTGGTGCTCTTGGTCACCATCTGAAAGTCAAAGTAAATTTATTAGCGAAGTACATATACATTACCATATACTACCTTGAAATTAATTTTCATGCACACATTCATAGCAGAACAAAGAAATAAAATAGAATTAGTGAAAAACCACACAGAAACAAAGACTGACAAGCAACTAATGTGCAGAAAAAGACAAACTGTGCAAATACAAAAAAACCTATAATATAAATAAATAGACCGTCCACCATCGACGAACACTTGCAGCAGTGTGTACTACCTGCAAGATGCACTGCAACAACACACCAAAAAAGTTCTCAAGGCAGCACCTACCAGACCCACAATCACTACCATCTAGAAGGACAAGAACAGCCGATACCTGGGAACACCAGCACTTGGAAATCCCTTCCAAGTCACTCACCATCCTGGCTTGGAAACATATCACTGTTCCTTCATTGTTGCTGGGTCAAAATCATGGAATTCCCTCCCTAAGATCACTGTGGGTGTACCTACACCTCAGGGGCTGCAGCAGTTCAAGAAGGCAGCTCATCACCACCTTCTCAAGGGCAACTAGGGATGGGCAATAAAAGCTGGCTTAGTTGGTGACGCCCACATCCCGTAAATGAATAGATAAAAGAGAAAGCATGAATACCAAGAACATAAGTCCCCGAGTCCTTAAAAGTGAGTCTATAGATTATGTTTAGTGATCAGTTCAGTGTTGAGTGAAGTTGTCCATGCTGTCTTAGGAGCCCAGTGGTTGGAGGGTAATAACCATTCCTAAACCTGGTGGCATGGGGCCTCAGGCTCCTGTACCTCCTTGCCAGTGATAGCAGTGAGAATAGAGAATGGGGTGGGGGCAGAGTCCTGGATAATGGGTGCTGCTTTCCTGTGGCATTACTTTTTGTACAGTATGTATGTGTCACCATATACTACCTTAGGCATTTACAGGAAAATAAAGAAATCCAATAAAGTTATGAGAATCTTCACATAACCAAAAGCAGACGAGCAACCAGTTTGCAAAAGAAAACATATTGTTAAAATAAAACTTAAATAAATAATACTATGTTCATAAGTTGTACAGACCTCGAATGCAAGTGTGTATGTTGTGAAATCAGTTTAGAGTTGACAACGTTTGGACAACTCTTACCAATCTGAGCTCAGTTGTCTCCCCAATAATCTCCCACTCATTTCCTTTCTCAGGTCTCGATTAAAGAAGTCCAGATGACTCAGAACGACCAGGCTCTCACCGGTGTTAAAACTGAGCTGTCTCAGCTGCGAAGTAATGTGCAGACTCTTGAAGCTGATTACAATGGCTTACTTGGAACTGTAAGTGACCATCTGCTTGTTGTGGTTATCTAAAGTTCTTCTGCTCCCCTGGGGTGGGGCATCACTGATTCCCACTCTGATTACCCTGTTTTTATTACAAAACTATAAACGTTTATTTACATCACATATACACAAGGTACAGATGTTCAATATTTACAAGAATTGAATTGAATTGACTTTATTACTTACATCCATCACAACAACGAGGAGTAAAAGTCTTTACATTACATCTCCATCTAAATGGACAATTTATAGTAACATATAATAAATAGTATGTACCAGAGGACAGTCAATATAACATTGAAATACAATTGTATCAGCATGAATTAATCACCCGGATGGCCTGCTGCAAGAAGCTGTACTGGATCCTGTTGGTTCTGGCTTTTATGCCGCGATACTGTTTCCCGGAGGGTAGCAGCTGGACCAGTTTGTGGTTTGGTGACTCGGGTCCCCAATGATCCTCTGGGCCCTTTTTACACACCTGTCTTTGTAAATGTCCTGAGTAGTGGGAAGTTCACATCTACAGATGTGCTGGGCTGTCCACACCACTCTCTGCAGAGTTGTGTGATTGAGGGAAGTACAGTTCCCATACCGGGCAGTGATGCAGCCAATCAGGATGCTCTCAATTGTGCCTCTGTACAAAGTTCTTAGGATTTGGGGACCCATACCAAACTTTTTCAACCGTCTGAGGTGAAAGAGGCACTGCTGTGCTTTTTTCACCACACAGCCAGTATGTACAGACCATGTGAGATCCTTGGTGACGTGTATACCGAGGAACTTAAAGCAGCTCACCCCCTCAGCCCCAGATCCATTGGTGTCAACAGGGACTAGGTTGTTTTCTTGACACCACTGTGTAAGGGTGATGTCTTCTCTGTGGGCTGGCTTGTTATTATTTGCAATTAGGTCAATCAATGGAGTATTGTCAGCAAATTTAATTAACAGATTGGAGCTGTGGGTGCGGACACAGTCATGAGTATCCAGAGAGTAAAGGAGGAGGCTTGGGACACAGCCTGAGGGGCACCTGTGTTGAGGGGCAGAGCTGAAGGACCTCACTCTTACCACTTATTGGCAATCTGAAAGGAAGTATACTCAGATAAAAATCTGGTTGCTACTGTCTATAAAACAGTCAATACCCTGGGGGGCCCAACACTCCTTTAAGCCCACTGTGACCACGTTCCTCCTCTCCAAGCAGGAACATATCCTCAGAAAAGGGGAAGGCAGCACCCTCCACTTTCCGCCACCTAGACCTGTGAATGGCCAATGGTCAGGCCGAGCCGCAAGCCCACCAGGAGACCCTCCTCACAATTCGACCCGTATATGAGGAGCGCGGGACTAAAGTGCACAGCAGCCCCCTGAGAAACTCAAAGAGGGGCTTCAGCCTCTCGCGTTCCGCGTAAGCCCACAGAATGGACAGCTGGACGGGGTGTCAGTGACCTGCTGCAAAACCTGTTGTACAGTACTGCCCGATGCAGGACCTTGTGCCCCAGGTCCCAACTTACAGGGGAAGCACCCCTGCGTAAAGACTGAGTGGCCATTTCAGGCGGCTGTTTGGGGTTGGCCTGCAGCCTGTTGGTTTGGCTGCTGCATAGTCCCAGTCTCCTTCCTGAAGGGATTTGGGGAGGGAGGTTTCCCACAACCACGTTACATTGTAAGTGATGTTTGGCCCAGATTTTATTAACCGGTTTTATTCAGCTGAGGTGATGGGATTTGAACTCGGATTTCAGGTTAACAATCCAGTAACCTTTGTCCTATGAAAGTAAAGGCTTAAGATAATGTCCAAGCATGGATAGTTAACAGATAGTGTCAACCCAGAAATATAAGGCCTTTGGAAAAAATGAGCCCCTTTGCACAGCAGGGGCCAGGGGCTATTTGACATACCAAGTCCAGATAAGAATGCAAATAAAGGATTCTAGGGGGACACTTACTTTAGATTACTTTACTAAAGTCAGTTACATTACTAATTCTGAAGTATTATTGGCATTTAACATGTAGATTCAATTGACTGTTAACACCTTTATTACTGAAATGTGATTAGTGATTGATCAATTTGAACATACAGAGGTTACCAAATGGTCAATATCTGTAACTGCTCGTCAATTTTGTGTAAAGTTACCACCTCTTTGTTAAAACTTAGAACATTTGGTGATAGGGGCCACGCAGTTCTCTTTATGCACAAGCAAACAAGTGTGACAGAGGAATGAGTGAGTTTTCAGAGTCCAGTTAAGGCACGCCGATGCTCCTAAAGTCCCGCCAGAGCCCGTCCTGCTGAAACCTGTTTCAAGCAGCCCATTCATGAGTCCTTGTGCTTTCAGGTGGGTGCACTGGAGAACATGCTGGCTGAAACTGAGGACTCGTACGCCAAGCAGCTTCAGAATTTGCAGCTCAAAATTCGGCAGCTAGAGAGTGAGCTGGCAAGTGTCCGAAATGAAGTGCTGAAGCAGAACAGTGAATACAACAGGCTCCTTGACATCAAGATGAAGCTGGAAGCCGAGATCAACCAGTATAAAATCCTGCTGGACGGCGGTCAACAGAGGTAAGCACAGGTGGGAGGTGGAGGCACGGGGGGAGACAATGGGAAGCTTCAGCTCCATTCTCGAAGGCCATACATGAGGGAGGCATGCATGAGTGCTGGTCAGTGGATGTGCCCAGGGTTCGAGCCTGGAGTTCAGGGTCCTGTCATCAGCTGGTCTGGGGATCAGAGCCCAAAAGTCAATTGGAAGTCTGGAAGTCAAAGCTGGACGGCTGAAGCTTAGAGGCTTGTCCTAGAGTTAGAAGACTGTCCGTGCATGTGGGTGGGAGGAAGGAAGCAAACGGGCCTGTTTTCTCTGGTTTTGTGTTTTGTGTTGTTCTGCTGAGTGTTGAGAGCTCTCTATCTGTACTCTTACCTCTAGATCCATTTGTAGTCCATGCCTCAGTCTCCACCTCATCCAGATGCATGGAGTCAGTTTCCATTTGCATCGGAGACACCCACTTCACCACATTTCCCCGTCCCCCTGCCTCTGTGTTACCACCGTGGTGTCTCAAATGTAATTCGGTTTCCTCCAAGCTTGAGATCAAAGCCATCAATTCTGAGAGGACTCCTCATTAACTGCTTCCTTCAGCCTCTCACTGTCTAACTCTGTCGCAGGTCCACAAATCTCTCAGGCACCTTCTCGCGCGCGCGCGCGCGCGCACACACACACACACACACACACACACACACACACTCTCTCTCTCTCTTTCCCGGAAGTCCGTCGGGAATGACGATGCTGGGGCATGCCTTCTATGGCCTGGTCAATGGCCTTTTCAGCAGCTGGTTGAAGTGCTCTGCCCAGCATTGGACAATGTTGCCTTTGTCAGTCAGGATTGCTGCATCCAAGGAGCGGACTGGTGCCGTGATGTTGGAGGAAGATCCGTACACTCCGAAAACTCCTTTGTGTTGTTCTGGTCAGTGCGGTGCTGAAGCTCTGCTGCTTTGTCCTCCCACCACTGACCTTCCATCTTCCACAGCTGCAGGTGCTTCAAGCGGTCGTGGAGGTTGACTGCTTGTCACTGAGCCAGCTTGCAAGGTCTTCCTGCTCCTGCCTGAGGAGGGTGACGATATTAGAGTTGTTCTTATCGAATCAATCCTGATGCGTCCAGTTGGGGTGCCCGAGAATGGCACTTGCAGCGCTGTACGGGGTGTCTTTGAGGACAGTCCATGCTGTTTCTGGGTCAGCTTCCTCAGGCAGTTGCTCAGGTTGTTCCTCCAGTTTGCTGATCAGCTCTTTGACATTGGGTCAGCGAGCCCTTGAATGTTCAGCTTCTGCTTAGTCCCAGGCTGCTGGCGCCTGTGCGCCTGGCGATCTGAAATGACAGCTTGTTTCTCAGCAGGACGTGGACATTCCAGTGGCCTGCACCCCTCATCGCTCTGGCGATGATCACATCCCTGATGTCCCGGCGCCTTGTGATCACATAACCAATCAGGTGACAGTTCTTGGAGCGCGGTGCATCCAGGTTGCTTTGTGAGTGTCTGGAAGCTGAAAGAGGGTGTAGGTGATTGTCAGTCCATTTTCTGCACAGAGAGTAAGTAGCAGCTGTCCATTTGAATTCACCTTTCCAAGGCCATGCTTGCCAATAACTTCCAGTCAAGACTGATGGTCACTGGCTACTCGGACTCCCAAGTAGTAGGATCTTGTCGTCTGTGGGGACAGAGCGTAGTAGCTGGTAAAACAGCTCCTTCTGTTTAGAGGTGTGGGCCGTGGTGGGTTCGTAGGCATTGATCAGAGTCTGAAGAGTCTTGGCTTTCAGAGGTAGCCTGGAGGGACCCTGGGTTCCTGACGATTGTGGTCCGGATGGCAAAGTTAACTCCAGCTTCTCTAGACTCATCCTTTCCCTTGCCACTCCAGAAAAACATGTAGTCAGCCCCTACTTCTGTGATTTCACTGGCCTCAGCTGCAGTGTCGACATTGTACTTCTGAAGCACGTGTCCTACAAGTGCAGCTCACCTCTCTGGTCTGTTACTGCTCTTGTTCTCCATGAGCGTCCTGACGTTCCAGACTCCAGCACAGAGTTTGCTCAGCTTTCTGGCGGTTCTTCTTTCTTTTGTGGTTTTTGAGGTAGTTTGACCGCAAAATAGATGTCCAGTCAACTGCAGTATGCTGATGGAATAGGGTGAGCCAAGCTTTCTTTAGGTCTCCTCTTCCAGACCCTTTCCCATGAGGGGGGAAGCAGTGCGGTCCCGGAAGAGGGCTGCTCTGTCACCAAGGTGGCTGCTGAACTCTGCCCTTACCTCGTGAGAAGAGTGACCATCCTGTCTTGGCCATCTGAGTGCAGGTCTGTGACTAGTGGCTCCCAGCACCATCTTGTCCCTGCCACCATTGCCCCAGGTCTTGAGTTGGTTGTGGAGATTGGCATCACCAAACCCTGGGTATGAAGACCATGAGTTGCCCAAGCATCATGATCCCCCTCTCGGTCCAGATGCTGATGTCAAAAGGGATGCCAGGCATAACGTTTTGATGACAGCCAAACTGCAGGAGCTGTCAGAATGACGTTGAATCAACATCGGACTGCCTTATAGAGGTTCCCACTCCAGAATTCTTCCTCGGTTTATAGCCGCAAGGCATCTGAGGTTTTATATCAGTTTTCCTTTTCCTGGGTGCGCTGCCTTCCCAGGCAAACAAGCCCCATCTGCCCGAAGTGACTGGTTTTAAGGCACCAATGACCCGTATTTGCCCCCTTCTCCTGTCAGTGTAAACTGTTACACCACATGAAGGCCAGGAGTTGGACTCTGTTATCAGAGGCTAACTTGAGACACGCACCATTGGGAGCACTTTATAGGTAGTGGGAGCTTATCCGCACTACCACTCTGGCTATGACAACCACTTGGAACCTATGTGCACTCACATACACACAGTATCACATACTGTTGCAAAGGTTCACACATAATCGTGAACAATTGTGCACAGTCACTTGTGAACACACACTCAGTTACTCTCAGACTCAGGCACACAAATTTACTGTCAGACTCCTGACAGATTTGATGGGCAGATTGGCCTTCTTTGGTGCTGTAAAAGCCTTGTGATCCTACCCAGAAAGGGTGACTGGAGGGAGACAGATCTGAATATCTGCTGGGGGAGTTGGTGGATGGGAGGAAGGAGCATCATGATGCAAGAGGCCCATTTTAATAATTTTTCTTTTCACCCTTTAGCTTCAATACTGCCGGAATCTCCTCATCAAACGTCTCCTACTCCAGTAAGTTTTCCACATGGACTCTGGCTGACCAACGGATTTGGACTGTGGTGACTTGAATTATGGAGACCAAACACCTTATTTTGAAATGAGAAACAAGGGACTGCAGTAGTAGGAATCTGGAGCAGCTCCCAATCTGCTAGATGAGCTCACAGGGTTGGGTAGCATCCGTGAGGCAAATGACAGATAACATTTCAGATTGAGATCCTTCAAATGGACTGAAAGATAAGAGGGTAGATGACCAGAATAGAAAGATGGAGGGAATGGGTGGAGAATGAGCTGGTAGGTAATGGGTGGATCGCACTGAGGGACGGGAGGGATGGAGGTGGGTGGGTCGTGGTGATTCTGAGGTAGTATATGGTAATATATATGTAATTTGATCAAAAAATAACTTTGAAATGAGGAGGAAGGGAGTGGGAATGTCATCAGAAGCTGGGAGGTGATAGGTGGAAGTGACAAAGGGCTGAAGATGATGGAATTCGATGCGAGAGGAAGTGAAGTGTGGAGTGAAGGGAGGGATGTGGGGAGGGGTACCAATAGGAGGAGTGTGTGAGTGATGGGCATATTGGAGATGGGAACTAGGGTGATGTGGGGATAGTGGGTCAGGATGAGAGAGAGAAGTGTAAAGGGACAGAGGAGGAGCACTTATTGGAAAATGGAGAACTTCATCCTCGTGCTGCCATGTTATATACGACCCAGGCAGAAATTGAACTGCTGTTCCTCTAGTTAGCATTGAGCCTTAGCTTGGTAGTGGAGAAGGCCAAGGAGAAACGTGTCCTGATGCAAGGCTTCAACCCAAAACATTAACAATTCCAAATGCTGCTCGATCCGCTGAACTCCTCCAGCAGCGAGTTGCTCCAGCTTGCCTGTGCCTTCAACTGCCCTGCCTGAGCTGAAACACAGAGTATGAGAGCTGGAGGCAGACACACAGCTGGCATTTAGTGTCCCTGCCTGCCCGGGATCTCTGAGAGGATGGCACAAATCTCTATGGAGAGGAGTTGGTGCACCCACAGGGACAGTGGGTCCTAGGTCTTCAACCTCATGGCTAGTCCTAGGTCTTTAACCTCATGTGCGAGTCCTTGGCAGTGACGGTAGTGCCAAGCATTAGTGCCCTTCTCCTGGGTTGGAGGGGAGAGAGAGAGAAGGGCATCGTAATGTCTCCCTGGGTGAAAGGTCGGTCTGAACAGGTTTCCTCACCCTGAAATGTGGCACAGGGCATATTTTTAGTACTTTGTTTAAGACTGGACTTTTGTTTTTTGTTGCAGGCTTGGGTCCATCGTCCTCTGTGAGCAAGTGAGTTTTTCTCCGACTTTGACACTGTATTTTGCAAGACTGAGAAATCACCGTGTCATTGCCCTCTACATCTCGCCCAGAGAGAAACAGATGGGCCAAGTTAGTCCAATGGCTGTTTTACCAGTGAACACTTCCAGGGCAAAGAGGCCAGGGTTTGTTCAGAGAATCACATTATCCCTGCACACAGCATGATCCACAGGCATGGAATCAATGGGTATGGAGAGGGAACAGGAAAGGTAAAGATCAGCTCTGTCACATCTATATTGAAACATGCAGTGGAAAGCTTGTCACCGAGCAGTGTGCCAGGGCCAGCAGGTTTCCAGCTCTGGCATTGAACTAACCCTGAGCCCATGCCCTTAGAATGTCACCTGGAGGTCCGTGTGGTCCTGGGGCAATCGTACACACTCCTTACCGGCAGTGGTGGGAATTGAACCCCAATCGGTGACCATTGTAAAGCAAAGCGCTACACTACCATGGAAAGGGATTGAGTACAGCTTTAGGGGTTCAAGGGGTTGTACTGCCAACCAAGCATTACTTCTTAGCTTCTTGCAATGTACCATGCTGATTATATTTGATATGGCTCTCTGAAGATGAACTCTAACATTTTATCTTTTCTCTCATTTTTCAGAACCAGAATCCTCACAGGTAATACACGTCACTTCCCACTGCTTGATAGCCTGGGATGAAGGGACCCCTGGTGTGAATGCAATGAAACTGAGCCCCAGTGGACCCTTGGTCAGTGCTGAATGGGTCCCCAGGCAGGAGTGAGTGGGATGTACCACCCTGATTGTTCTCAAGTTGAAGGTCAATGGAGCTGAACAAGTTCTGCTGCTGAGCGGGAGAGGGAGAAAGAAAGAATAGCCAGAGACATGGGTGGAAATGGTTATTACGAGAGGGCATAAATTTAAGCTGATTGGGGGATATCAGAGGTAAGTTCTTGACACGGAGAAAAGTGGGTCTGTGGAACACCCTGCCAGGGCTGGTGGTAGAGGCAGATATATTAGAGGAATTAATGACATTCTTAGATAGGCACAAGGGTGATAGAAAAATGCAGGCCATGTCAGAGGGAAGGGTTAGATTAATCTTACAGTAGGTTAAAAGGTCGGCACAACATCATATCATGGTCCCAGGGCCTGTACTATGCAGTAGTGTTCCAAGTTCAGTGTTCTGTGAGGATCATCAGATACTGACATGTCACTTATGAAACTTGCAACAGCTTTATGTTTCACAGGATAATGGTAGAAAGAAGAAAGTGTGAAATTAAAAATTTCTCTTTATTTAATGTCTTCACAGAACGTGTGACAACTCGTTAATTAGGAGAAGTCCAGGCTCCGGGGTGCCGCCTGATCAGTGGGCCTTCCGCTGGAATCTCTATGATCTGCAACCTCAGGCCATGAGCTCCCTGCTTCTGTCCTCTACCCTCTGCTCTTCATGTCCTGATGCTGCAAAAGGTGTAGCCACTCATCAGCCACTCGCTTTCAACCAAATCGTACCACTTCTGAATGCAACACTCGGGTTGCCATGGAGACTCCCTTCAGTGACTTCACCTTCACATGCTGCTGTTTAGTTAAAGCCAGCAATCCACCAGCCCCACACCCACCAGTACACCACCCACCAAAGCTACCCCACCAACCCACACCCACATCAACCAACACAACACACAAAATCCAACACTCATCAAAACTACTCATAACAACATGGCACCTACCAATACAGCACCCTATATCCACCAACTCTACACTCGTATGCCATCCCATCCATCAAGCATGCTGGTTGCCACTTCCTGCACTCAGACAGTCAGACCCTCATCACCCTTGGGGTCCCAACCATGACACGGGTGATTGGCATTAACCTGTCTGATCCACCGCCTGGTCTGGTAGTGTCACTGTTTGTGAGGATGGGGTTCCTGTGATTGAGGGCGAGGAACACCCCCATCCTCTCTGAGTGGGTCCAGCCCTGGAGCCCTGGTGGGAGCCTCGGGAAACTCAAATATTAAACATTTTTGTGCACTATTGCTGCAAATCTATCCAATAAATACTTTCCATCTCAGCCCTCTGTGTGTTGTGTCTCAATTAATTGTCAGAAATGGATCAAATGCTTCTACTTTTAGACATGTCACAGTGAGATCCAAGCCAGTGTTTATGCCCAATTCCATATTAGTATTACAGAAGAAGGGATTACGACTTTGCTTGCTGTATTATTTTTCTTGCTAATACATCCATTGATGTGGCCTCCAAAGTACTTCATGGTAGTGAATTCCAGAGATTTGCCACTCTCTGATGGAAAAAAAACCTATCTTTAACTCAGTTTCAAAGGGATGTTCCTTTATTCTAAGTCAATGGCCTTGGATCTTAGACTCTCCTGCTAATTGAAACATCCTCTCCATATCTACTCCATCCAAGCCTTCCAGTATTCGGCAAGTCCCCCCTCATCCTTTTGAGCTCCATCAAGTATAGGCCCAGAGATATCAAACACTCCTCGTGTTAAGCTTTTTATTCCTAGGATCATTCTTCTGAACCATCTCCATAGTTAGCACACCTTTCCTTAGATGCGGGGTAAAAAAAAATGGCAAACACAGAGTCTGCTAAGGATGTATAGGACATTGACTAGGGTCTCATTGCAAGCTCTGGGTCAAGTGAATGGACAAATTCTAACAGGAGAGGTTTGCTGAGAAAAATGTGGAAGTGTAGGGTTAAATGGAAGGAGGATATAGAGGGTTTCTTGTAAATAAGAACAGAAAAATCTAGGGAATTAGGATGGGAACGGTAAAGGTTTTCTTTATTGTTAAGTGGTGGGTGCAGGCTGGTTCAAGAACCTGAGGGCTGTGGGGAAGTATATGTTCCTGAAACTGCTGGTACAGATCTTCAGACTTCTGTATGTCTCGCCTGACAGCAACAGCAATGAAAGGCTTGACCTGGATGCGAGGGATTTTTAATGGTCAATGGTTCTTCGTTAAGGCAACACTTCATTTTGGTGTTTTTAATGGTGGGGAGGGCAATGCTTGTGATGAACCAGGCTATGTCCACAGCTCTCTGAAGTCCCTTGTGCTTCACAAATTTCATACCAGACCATAATGCAACCAGTCAGGATACTTTCAAAAGAGACACTGAAGAAGCTTGTTACAAGTTTTGGCTACATGCCAAATCTTCTTACGCTTCCAAGACAGGGTAAGAGCTGGAACACCTTCTCCATGATTGCATCTATATGCTGGGCCCAGGACAAGTCATTTGAGATATTAATGTCCAGGAATTTGAAGCTGTAGCTTTCTTCACATCTGATCCACCACACGGTCTCCCTGCTTCCTCTTTCTGAAGTCAACAAGTAGTTCCGTAGTCCCAGGAGCCTGTTAAACAGAGAGAAAGCCCTGCATTTCTGTAGCACCTACCAGAATATACAAAGGACCACAGCTAATGATGTAACTGCAAGCTGACAGTGTGACCCATAGCAATGTTGTGATGAAGATATAACAGCAGCCGATCTATATACAGCCAGCTCACAATACAGAATGCACTCAGTGACACCAAAATCTCCAAATCAATTGTGGATTGAAGTTCAAATAATTGCAGATAAGTTAGAACAAACTGCAGAACAGTATGACATAGGAGCAGGCAAATTAAATTCATAATTAAATTGATGACTAATTAAATTAGTAATCTAATTAAATTGGATTGATTTAATTAATAAGTATGCTAATTGAGCTGATAATCAATTGCCCAAATAAACAAATTGTTTCTGTCTACACAATGTCCATATCCTTCCATTTCCTACCTAAAAGCCTTTTTGAAAGCCTGTGATATATTTGCCTCCAGGACCATCCCAATCGTGGGCAAGACAAACCAAATTCCAAATTTTGAGAGTAATTTTCAGAAGTCTGCAAGTATAAATCACTGAGGGGAAAATTTGATTCAAACTGCATGAACACATTGTCAGGTAAAGCTTTGATATCATGATTCAGATCAGGAACCACTGTTTTGCATCACATTTCTCTTGGTGAATTGCTGCTTGTTAGTCTAACCTTAGATCGAGGGTCTTCTGCAACAAGGGGCTGGATTGGATGGGCAGATGGCAAGTCCCAGAAGAGGACAAATGGGAGATCAGAGATACCAGGAGTAGCCAAGAGGAGGCTGGAGGCATCAGAAGCAGAGGCAGGTCAGTATAGCACAGGGGTTCCCAACCTGGGGTCCTCGGACCCCTTGTTTAATGGTATTTGTCCACAACCTAAGAAAGGTTGGGAACCCCTGGTTTAGCAGCATTGCTGTCAATATCTGATATTACTTGATTGGTAATATCAACATTTCGGCAGAGTAAGTGGAAACTTTATTGGGATGGTTGTTAGAGACTTTAATGCAGCCATCGTCTTCACAAAAGAATGTCACTGTACTTGGCATCTGAGACAGCATTTTGCTGATGATGTCACCTAGTGAAACAAGCAATAGGTGACTGACTCTGTAACGTACTCAGCCTGCAACTCCCCTCTTCAGCCTATAGATGGTGCTCCCAGCGCAAAGGATTGAGTCCTTGAATATCAGTGGTAGAACAGTAAGACAAGCTCTTCAGCACATCTCATCCATGGAGGGGAGGGCCTCGTCTATGACTCAGTTCTATATATCTAAGGTCACTCCATCAAGTCCTATCCAACCCAAGTTGTCCCTATAATTTAGGCCTTAAGTCCTGGCAACGTTCTCTTTGTACTCCTTACACTTTAATGTTGTCTTCACTGTAGCAGGGTGACCAAAACTA
>NW_026781077.1:0-15049 GCF_030144855.1 Hypanus sabinus
TGTTAATGACGGACGTCACTTTGACAAGAATCAGCCCTTGTAACAATAATCAATGAGATACAGAGAATTTGTATTTACCAACAAGTATCTTGTATCATTTCTACTAAAAGCACGTAGATTTACACACCATCTTCCTGTGTGCTCCCTACTGGAAACCCTGACACTCCATGAACAGTCAGTGAAGAGAAAAGGTATTATCCGGGAACAGAGTCTACGCTGGCAAGACATTCCATAGAAACATAGAAAACATAGAAAATCTGAAGCACAATACAGGCCCTTCGGCCAACAAAGTTGTGCCGAACATGTCCCTACCTTAGAAATGACTAGGCTTGCCTATAGCACTCAATTTTTCTAACCTCCATGTACCTATCCAAAAGTTTCTTAAAAAGACCCAATCGTATCCGCCTCCACCACTGTTGCCGGCAGCCTATTCCACGCAGTCACCACTCTCTGAGTAAAAAAACTTACCCCTGAAATCTCCTCTGTACCGACGCCCCAGCACCTTCAACATCTCTCCTCTTGTGGCAACCATTTCAGCCCTGGGAAAGAAGATTCTTAATATCCACACGACCAATGGCTCTCATCATCTTCTGATCCTCATGTTCCCGATCTCCACGTGTCCGTGTGCTCCTACTTTTCGGCAATGGTTGGTCTCTGGCCGCTGGAGAGTTATCACCCCTGCATGTCTGAAGCTCCGGAATCTTATATCGTTCCTCATCAATTGAACCATTGGATCCCCAAACCATTGGCTCAAGGTCACTTGACCTACCTGGGTCACCTGGTTGCTGATCATTGTGCAGAGCTACAACCAACATATTGTACCTGGCTCTGCCCACCCCAGCCTTGTGTATTCGTATCTTTACACCCTGACTGGTCCAAACCAGTTAAATGAGGCAACCCAGACAGAGTCTACCGAGACTCAAGATTGCCTGTTTGAGATATCTGGCATCTTACATAACAAGTAGCTGCTCCTCTGAGCATGGTCTCAGGTTTACTGCTCTGATTAGATTGTCCCAGAGTCAAGAATCAGTTCAGAGTCCACGCCCTTCACATAACAAAGGCGACTTGTTTGAGAATGGTCTCAGGTTTAGCAGATCATTACCTGAAACTCCCTGTGTCCACATTCAGTTCCTCTGATTAAATTATTACAGTGCAAGAATCAGTTCATAGTCCAGAAAATGGGTGCGGGCGGGGCAGAGAGAACTGGCTTGTCTGCTTCCCCTGTCCTTGATCAGACTTTGGTTTCTTCTGGCCAACAGTGTTTTATGAACCATTCAATCTGACACGATTGTATCTTTCTCGGGTCTGCTGTCGTTTGAATGCACCAGGGTGGATGATGGAGGTTTTCCATAAGACCTGATAACTTCAGACTTGTCTGCAATATGTCTTGCATTTTCTATTGATAAAATTGTGTCTCCGTTGTTCTGTGCAGCATTGAGAAAGTTTGTGAATAGGAATGCGAGGGAAAGTCAAGTTCCACCTTTCGAATGATCCAAGTTCCACATTGCAGCACCCGGTTCATTGATGACCTCCTGAGAATTTGACGTTATTGGTTACGTCGCAGCTCAGACGGGACTGTTCCGCCCGTCTGGGACAGGATGGAAGGAAGAGATGTCTCCTGTGTTGCAAGACACCGTGACCTATATGACACAGTGCTGAAGAATGAGATGAATGGAGGAGAATGGGGAGATGATAATTAATAAATTGATATTACAATGTGAACACATCAGCTGGTGATACTGGGATCCTGGGAACAGTACAGCACGGGAACAAACCTTTTGACTCACTACTTCTGCGCTGAACAACAACTCGAATGAGATTAAACTCCGATGACTGCACCTGACCCATCTCCCTTCATTCACTTCATGCTCATGAGCTTTGGCTAAATATTTACCGTTATGGGAAGCTAGAGGTTATAACTCAAAAGATGACAAACCAGTACGATCGGCGCCCACGTTGAAGTAAATATTTGAGGAGGGAAGTGGAAACACTTAGGGATTAAACTAAAAGGTGAAGGCTCAGTTACAGACTTCCCCGGAAGGAAGCAGGAAGGCTGGTGAGTTCGCCAAACCAGAATCAATCTGGGTGCTGAAAGGGAATCCAGATGTTGAGGTAGGGATGACAGAGAAACCAGCAACCTGTACAGAAATAGACTTAGTCATGACTCATTAACAGGGTCAGGAGTTAGCAAAGCTACAAAGAGGCGAGGATTCTGACGAGTTTGGGAAATATCGAGGGATATAGGCACGGTATCGGATTGTACTTAATAATGGTATTATTTTGTGCCAGAATGTGAAAGAAACCAGGTGGTGTATTGTCACCATGACATTTGTGGGTATCAAGGAGCAGACAGAATTATGGAACAGTTGAAGAATCTGTGTTGGAGGTCGAAATTGCGAGAAGATGTACAATATTATTGTAAGAATTGTTTGATTTGTAATTTATTTTTATTGAAGTTCATCATTAAACAAACATTTCCATAAGATGTATTTCAGACATTGTACATATTTACCATATAATCATACATATCACAAATCTCCACTAAGTATTTATCTATACGCTGCATCTGAAAAGGAAACAGCATTATGAATGGACAGTGCACCCCTCATACAATCTCTTCTCCCTCCTGCCATCTGGGAAAAGGCTCCGAAGCATTCGGGCATTCTCGACCAGACTATATAACAGTTTCTTCCCCCAAGCTATCAGACTCCTCAATAACCGAAGCCTGGATTGACACCTTGCCCTACTGTCCTGTTTATTATTTATTGTAATGCTGTTTTTGTGCACTTTATGCAGTCCAGTGTAGGACTGTAATCTAGTATAGCTTTCTCTGTGTTTTTTGTATTACGTAGTTCAATCTAGTTTTTTGTACTGTGTCATGTAAACCATGGTCTTGAAAAACGTTGTCTCATTTTTTCTATGCACTGTACCAGCAGTTATGGTCGAAATGACAATAAAAGCTGACTTGACTTGACTTGACTTGATCTAAGGTATACACTTAGAAAAGAGTGGAAAGAAAAAACATAAGCAAAAAGAACGAACTATGTATAAGTAGGGCGTCATCATTTTTTACAACAGATTCATTAATTTGTGAGAATAAAATCAGGACTATGAGGCATTATATAGTTAAGCCATTTTTCCCAGTATGAATCAAATTGTTCCAGTTTATGATTAACAGATTTTGTTCTCTTCTCCATTTTGTAAATGTCCATTGTAATTTCCATCCATGCATTTAAATTTGGGCTCTCCTGTGATAACCATTTCCTAGCAAGAGTCTTTTTAAGGAGCAACCAACAGTATACTCATTTAATATTTATCTCTTTTCAAACATTCTTCCGCTGTGTACAGAAAATATATGGTCTTACTCTCTAAGGGTATTTCATATTTAAAGACGTCTTATAGGGCATCATGTATCCCCCTCCAATAGTCTTTGATAACGGGGCAGTGCCAAAAAATATGATAATGATTTGCATTTAGATTTTCACAATTTCTCCAGCAAACGGGGAGGTTACTATCATAATGGTATTTCTGAGAGGGTGTAATAAAATATCGTATCAAGTTTTTCCATCCGAACTCCCTCCATTTCTGTGAACTGATACACTTCCATTGATACCTCCATATTGTTGTCCATTCTTCCTCAGATATAATTATCCCTCCTTCCTTCTCCCAATTTGTTTTAATGTATGAAGTCAAATGTGTTTTGAGATTTAACAACCCCTTATACATGCTTGAAATGATTCTACTACCATTATCTGAATTATATGCTTTTCTAAAGAGTTCAATCAAGCATGTAATTGCCTTGGTAACATTTTAAGCGTCGTATTAACATATTGTCGCATCTGTAAATACCGATTAAAATCTTGTTTTTCTGGTAAGTGTTTCTCATTAAACATTTCAAAACTGAACAGTGTTCCTTCTTTCACTATGTTGCAAAGAACTGTTATTCCTCTGGCTGTCCAGTCCTTAAATCTAGCATTAAGTTTATTCGGTGTAAAATCCAAGTCACAGACACACCATATAAGAATTGCAATATCTCCCTTCAGATTATATTCTTTTATAGTAGTTTTCCATATTTTAAGAGTCAATTTCACCCATGGGTTATCAATAGTATTTACGTACATTTGCAGGTTGTTATCAGCCAAAATTGTTTGTATGGGGATGGGAAGTACCCGCTTCTCCATGTGTTTCCACTGAGTGTCAGATGATGTGTTGCACCAACATATCACAGCTCTCAACTGTGCTGCAAAATAATAACCTCTAAGCGAAGGCAAGCCACATCCCCCCTTCTCCTTTGCTAATTGCAAAGTATTGAGAAGAACTCTCGGCCGTTTACCCTGCCAAATATACCTTGATAGCGTCTTGTTCCATTCATTAAATTGATTTTGATTAATCTCTATTTGTAGTGTCTGAAAGAGATATAATAGTCTGGGCAGTATATTCATTTTAATAGACTCAATCCTTGAACTGAGACTGAGAAAAGGAGTCAGGCTCCATCTTGCCACATCCTCCTTATTTTTCTTTTTTATATAAAGGATGATAGTTACATTTTGATCATTTTGCCAAATCTTTTGGCATGATGGTGCCCAAATACTTGAAAGACTTGAAAGGGGTTTCGAATTTTACTTTCTCTTGGTGGGCTATAGTAATATGAAAGTAATTGGGTTTTATCTATGTTGATCTAACCCAGATAAATCGGCTCGAGAAACAGTTTCCCGTCGAATGACCACGTGTTGATTTGCAGGTTTATTTTGTTGGATATTCACATCCATTCCCTGGAGGACTGAACTATATCCTCGAGATAGTGGATACGGTCACCAAGTGGATAGAGGCTTCCACAACGAGACAATGAAAAGTGCTGACGTCATAGCCAGGATTTACCCGTCTTTACCCGTTGGGGATTGCCAAGGACTCCAGAATCAAATCACGGTCCCCGCTACAATGTACACGTGATACAATATCTAATGAAACTGTTTGGAGGTAAAATAGAGGTTCCATATCCCCTATCGACCAGAATGCACTGCGATTGTTGAACGGATGAACTGGACTTTAACAACAATGTTGTCCAAAATGACTGAACGGCTCATGGGTCTTGTCTTACTCTATGTTCTTATGATAGTGTTCACCACAAAATCGTTCTCTCCTGCATTTATACGTTTTAAGTTGACAATAGGGAGAAAAAAAATGAGTGTGTTCGTATTCTTTCTTGGCTAGATTTATCACAGGCCGAGTATGATGACACTGTAAAGGACGAATGCAAGCAGCAATTAATTGACTCAATTAAGGAGGCCTATTATGATGCCGCCCATAGTACGTGACGGAAGAAGCGGCAGAGCAAAGCTTGTTTCGAGGTTCGAGCAAAACCGCGGGCGTTTAAAATAGGTTATGATGTCACTACATCAGCCGAGACCCTTTACACCTTCCAGTTTTGTCGGCACAGAACCAGTCCATCAGTATATCGAATTCAGACTGCTCCAAGCAAGTTGTGTTGGTATCATATTAATAAACTAAAACCCCTTAGAGATAGTCACTGTCCTCTAGTAGCTGAGTTCCATGAAAATATATTGCCAATGGGGTGCCCTGGACCGAGATAAGGTGATCCTCTTAGATTTATGTATCGACGATGACGTGGAAGAAGCTTCTTCAATGAGTTGGCCAATCACTTCCTGTTTGTACCCTGAGGATGAGGATAGGTCACATCTTTGCACTCGCCCGATTCAAAGTGGATAGAGGCTTTCCCAAAGAGATAATGAAAACCGCTGACTTTCATCCACACTTTTGCTTTTGAAAGAGATTTTACCCGATGGCGATTGACAAGCACTTTAGAATCAGTCATGGTCGCCGCTACACCGCACATGTGATACAAAATGTAATGAAACTGTTTGGGATAAAACACAGTTGGTATCGCTTATCGACCACAATACAGTGCAATTGCTGAATGGATGAACATAACTTTAATGACAATGTTAGTTAGAATGAAAGGGTTAGAATCCTTGTTTGGGCTAGATTTATCATCAGCCGAGTGTGCTGGCATTGGGTGAACAGATGCAAGCAGCAATTAATTGACTCTATTCAGGAGGCCCATTCTGCTGCCACCTATAACAGGAGACGGAAGAAACAGAAGAGCAAAGCTTATTTCGAGGTGCAATCAAAACCGCGGGTGTTGGAAATAGGACAGAAGGTTATCATGTTTCTAAATCAGTCAAGCCACTTTACAGCTTCGCGATTTGTAGGGTCATATGATTTCGCTGACAGAACCGGTAGGATCAGTATATCGAATTCAGACTGCTACAAATAAGTTGGGTTGGTATCATGTTAACGAACTCAAACCCCTTGGAGATAGTCAAAGTCCTCTCGTAGCTGAGTTCCAGCAAACCTATTGCCAATGGGTTGCTCTGGACCGAGATGAGTGATCCTCTTAGATTTATGTTTCAGGCAATCGACGGTGATGGGGATGAAGGAGCAGTTGCCCCCTCAGTGACTTGGGCAACTACTTCCAGTTTGCTCCCGAAGGATGAGGATAGGTCAAATCTTTGCACTCGCCCGAGCTAAGGTGGTGTCAATGGAAAAGAGAAACAGATGGGAGAACGTGTTGGTTGTGTGGTCTTCTGGAAATAAAGTGGGGGATAATTGATATGATATGAACGGATTTTAACAAGGCGTTAAGCTTAGTCATGGTAGGACCATCCATAATGGCAGAAGGTTTCGTATCCATGGAAAATTAGCTGCTAGATTCAGAAATGACGCCACAGAAGGCAGAGGATAGTTGTGGATGGAGCGTTTTCTCTCTGGATGTTGGTGACAGGTGTCCTGAAGAGATCTGTCTGAGACCCAGGATTTTATTGGTGTTTTTATGTGGAAGGATGGTTTATTGTATTTCCAGTGATGTGGAGGTTGGTGGATTTATAGACAGTATAGAAGTTTGTCACAGATTACAACAGGACAGTGACAGGACGCAGAGCAGCACTGAATAGTTACAGATGGAGTTCCACCCGGAAGGTTACGGAGTGATCCATTTTGGGAGGACGAATTTGAAGTGAGAAGTGATACTTTCATGAGTCAATCGAGGGCCGCACATCAGTACGAATTCCGCAATGGAAACGGAGTGATGACCCTCTCCAATCAGCCGAGGGCCGCTCATCGCTACGTGTATCACAACAGGCACGGAGCGGTGCACTGCAGAAGGAAGTGTGATTGACAGGTGAGCTTGACCACATCCGCTGATCTGCTCACACTCATAGTGACGCTCGGAAGGCAATATACCCGACAGTAAATCAGGAGCAAAAAATACAACTTCGTGGAAAATGACAGAACGGCCTGAAAACCTGCGGATTGTCCATAGATTTTAGTTACTATATTTACTGAAACAGAGAATGGATGGAAAATTAGCGGTAGAATAGTGGCAGGTTTGAGAATATCTTTAAGGTTAAGTAGACTACATGGCACGTCATGGGTATGAGGGCATCAAGTCATTGACTGGCAGAGATCAGGTTCCTGCCAAACGGCCCATGTGTGCGCTGGGAAACATTGTTCTTCAAACTGTCCACAGCCCTCGCTAATCTCCCGAGGACACGCTCCCGTTCTGATCACAGGTCTCTGGGATATCGCTGTGGATCTTTACAGTGTTTGCAGGAATACGTGCAGTGTATTTTATTTTATGTCAACTGTAACTGTGATTTCCAACACACAAACAGACTGAAATGACTGGAACGAACGAAAGAAAAGAACAAACGAACGTTCCCCTTTAATAAGGAAGTGTTGTTCATTTCACCCGCCAGAACAAACTCCTTCACTCAATTTCAGAAGCGAATATGCACGCTCAAATATTACAAAATAAATCAACTTCAAGATGAATGCCGGTTTTAAAGCAATAATGATATAAAAAATGGCATTTAAATAGCTGAGGTCAGGTATCATGCAAAATAACATGGAAAAAAGCACATTCTACTTTGTTTTACAGTAATGGACTCTATTGAGGAATCAAATTCATGACACGGGGACAGAGTGAGGATAAATAGTTTAAGATAAGTGTTTCTGCAGTTGGTTGTCACTAATTTCCCTGACGTGATAGCCACGCTAATTGCCTCAGTGGAATTGTTCTCTGCTCAATAAAAGTCTGCTAAACCGATCACCAGTCCATCTGAGCAGTTGAAACGCTCTGTACAACTGAACGCTGCTTCTGACGGAATATGGGATATTCGACGATTTACCACATCGCGTGCATTTTCTATCCCACACTTGTAGCGGTTGGTGTCCCCGGTAAGATGCCGGAGCTGGTCTCTTTATGTATGGTGCCGTCGTTACTCTGCTGCGGTATCCGCACTGGTTCTAAGCACAGATGCTACCGTCGGCTGAAAATGGAGGACTCAGGCATCTAATGGTTTTATTTCTATTTTCCTTACTTTGATCGCTGAGTTTTCTTCTTTTCTCAATTAAGTTGGTCCCGATATTGTCACTGTTTCATAATTTCACCTCGTTAGGCTTTTGGAAGTGATGATGGTCTCTGCTTTTCTAGGTCCGTGTCTCTATCAGTGCAGACACTTCGACTTATAACAACGTGGCAGCTTATTTGAATGATGTTTCAGTCTATTTTCGACACGTAGGTCTGTACTTGAAATGATAACTTGTGCTTTGTATCTTTTGATTCCACTTAGTCACGGCTGCAAACAATCCCTTCAGTTCTTTCACCACTAGTAATGGAAATGGTGTTGTTTACAGGAGCGATCGACTGCTCACCGGTACGTGAGTCAGGGAACTTGGATACCTCGCTCTAAACTGTCGGAAGTTCGCCAATCCACAGACACTCACATCCGTCATTGTCCTCCAGCCGGAGTGCAGCGACGGATTCCAGCTTTCTTCTTCCAAACAGGCCATACCCTGCATATCATCGGTAGAATGGGGGCATTCAGGGAGCTGACCATATTTCTATTTTGTTTCCAAATTGTTGCAGTTAACTTAACGGCGATTGTGATCCTCTCTCGGGGAAAATGCGGACTCTCCAAATGCATCACCCGTTACCTGGTTGGAATGGCAACAGCGGATCTACTGGTTGTCATCGTTGCTGCTTTATTGGAACAGACCAACAATATCTACATTTATTCTGGATCCCTGCTCATCACTCCTGTCTGCGCTCTGACACTTATATTTCGGGTCGTGACGCAGGACTGTTCTGTTTGGTTCACGGTCAGTTTTACCTTCGATCGCTTCATCGCCATATGTTGCCGAAAGCTGCGGGAGCGATATTGCACCGAGAGAACAGCAACGGTGGTTATCGTGACCGTGGTTATAGTGAGCTGCGGGAGAGGTGTCCCGTTTTACTTTGCCGTTGAACCTTACGTCATCATTGACAACACGCCCTGGCGTTGCGCCCGCACACATGAATACACCACTTCACCCGTGTGGAGAGGATACCAAGTACTGGGCAGTATTTTAACACCATTGTTACCAATCGGCTTAATCCTGGTGTTTAACGGGTTAACCGTAAGTCATATCGCTGTGGCAAATAAAGTCCGCAGAAAGCTTCGGCGCAGCAGCGACAATCAGAAAGATGCCGAGGTGGAGACACGCAGAAAATCGATGATTTTGCTGTTTTCTATCTCAGCTAATTTCATATTTTTTTGGATGCCCAATGTAGCCCATTCCCTGAAATGGCAAGTGCAAAACTATTATTACCAGGACAGATATTTGAGTTCCCCTGTATACATCCTACAACAAATTGGGTTTATGTTACAAATTCTCAGCATGTGCACCAATACTTGTATCTATACACTGACACAGAGGAAATTCAGAGAAGAGCTGAGGAATGGAATGAAGTATGTGTTGACATTAAATGGCCATCTGTGTAGATAACGCCCGCCTCCAATGGCAATTCAGCGGAGTTTTCAAATAAAGCCGATTGACAATGAACAGGTTTGGCAAATTGTTATAAATTCGAACAATCATATGCCTGGCCATCCTGAAATTGTAAAATTGGCAGAAAATTGCTGACTTCATACAGTTCAGGTAGGTAGCAATACAAACGCTCAATGCTGCTTGCCTGATTGTTACATTGGTTGAAGTATGTTCCAAACGATCACAGACACTCGACTGTCAAAAGGGCAGGGATGGATTTAGTTGTTACAAAATGGAAAGGGTCGGGTAACATAGTTTTAAGGGGGCGCAATAGGAAACCAGGGATAGTATCGCAGCTGCAGAAAGGGAGGACAACGTGGAGCGTTTGCTTATTGATAGATAGTGTGACTAACACACACACATGAAGCTGATCACTCCGTTTGGAGTATTCTATACAGCCGCCCAGCAGATCAACCAAATAAGTGCAACGGGAGCGGTAAAGATCCGATCGGGAAGACGATATTTGACATCGGCCAGTTATTGGCATGGGTAACTGAAACTTCCAGAATATTCCCTGGCACCTCCCCAGGGTAAAAGGTCTTGGTATGGCATAATTTCTCAGTTGTGTCCAGGAAGGATTCATTTCACTGTATGAAGACAAGCGGACTGGCGAACAGTCCATACCGGATCTAGTATTAGAAAAGGAAACGGATCAGGTGACAGATCTCTCGGTGTGTCCGGATTTCAGAGCAATAGGGCAGATCTGCCCTCTATTTAACTTGCACATGGATAGGACCAGGGAGCATAGAATGTGTTTAATTGGGGGGCTGCTGTGTATGGTGCTACCTGTCAGGAACATGGGAACGTAAATTAGGAAATGATGTACTCTGGGAAATGTGCAACAGGTATGTGCAGATTGTTTAGGGAGCACTGACATGGGGTTCAGTAAGGGTTTGTCTCAGGGCAAGGATGATAGCATAAAGTAACACTCAGTGGCAATAAAGTTGGAACAACTCGTCAAGAGGAAGAAAGAAAGGTACTTAAGGTTTCGGGACAAAACGATCTGGCAGGGTTATGGAAGATCACAATGCACACAGAAGAGAATTTAGTAATGGAATTCGAACATTTGGAAGGGGTTTTGAGAAATCCTTGGCGAGTTGCACTGTGAAGAACAGGAGGAGACTGGAGACAGTGTGGTCAGATCAGAGGCAAAAGAGGAAATCTTGCGTCTGGAGTCCAAGCTCCTCACTGAATACATTAATGAATGTGAACACAGCGTCAAAAGGCAGACATGCTCGAAAGTGCCGGCGCTGAGAAAGAGGATGCGCTGGGAACTTGGAAAACACTATGATAGATGATTCCCCGTTGCCGGAATGGATACAGTTCAGCTGATTTGGGAAGGGAAACGAAGATATTGCTGAGATTCCGGACAGGATATTTCTTTTTTCCTTGACCACGGAAGAAGAACTAGAAGATCAGATGGTGGCAAATGTTATGCAAATTGCAACAATGCATTCATATCTTCAAAATATTTCAGAAAGTGACATGCTCTTATTTGTTCAATGGTTAACAAACATCTGTAATTGCAATCGTAAACCATTTAATGAAGCCTTTCGACTCCAAGACAAAGAGGCGCAGAAGGTAACGTATCGTCCACGAGTTAATATTCAACACAATTAAAACATGACGTCTCCAAACCTCCAACGACTTGCAGGATTACTGACCTGCAATTTCTGACCAAGGATAGGATTCGGATTAAATGAGCCTTCGTTGTATAGTATCGTGGCTAATCATCCCTTTTACCTACTAGCACCTCTGAAGCAACAGATCTGTTCACCGTACTGAGACCACTGTCACACCCACCTCCAAATCGGAACTACAGTCTTCATTTGTTTTCTGTATTCTTTCAAACTTATTTACATCTTTCCTGCAGGTAGATGAGCCCAACAGCACACAGTATTCCAAATTAGGCAGCAATGAAATCTTAAACAGCATCAACATAACATCCTCACAACTGTACTCAGTACATTAGCCTATGAAGTCAAATGAAGTCAAAAGTTTATTTTTTTACGACCTGGACCGTGGCCATCCACAACTTCCAAAGCAAAAGGCCTCAGCACGTATTCTAAAGAACTTAGGAGAGTGAGACGTGGGAATCTGAGGCGAGCATACATCAGCACTTCAGAGAATTTCGGAAAGATATGCAGCCTTCGAATTTCCCATCAGTTCCTGCAAATCACTCTCATTCGTGTATTTCTCCAATCATCTCTTAAACATTAACATCGGTATCTCAGTTACCATTGGTGTTGTCAGCACTGTCTACTCTCTGACCACCCTCTGGGTGAAGAAGCCTCCCCTCATGATTCCCTTAAACATTTCACATTTCACCCTTCACCCATGATCTCCAGTGGTATTCTCGCCCAACGTCAGTGGAGAAAGCCCGCTTGCATTTACACTCTCTATTCGCCTCATAATGTTGTATACCTCTATCAAATCTCCCCTCCGTCTTCTACTAGCTCGGAGTAACCTTTCCTTTTAATTCAAAACATTCAGTCCCGGCAATGGCCGTGTAACTTGTTTTTCCTGCATTCTTTCTATCTTATTTGCATCTTTCCTGCAGGTAGTTGAGCCCAAGCGTAAACAATATTCCAAATTAAGCCCCAATAAAGCCTTAAACGACAGAAACGTAACATCCAAACTCCTGTACTCCGTACTTTGGTCTAGGAAGGCCAATGTGCAAAAAGATCACGACGCTCTCTAACTGTGCCGCAAATTTCATTGAATTACGGACCTGCATTCCCAGATTCCTTTGTTCTATCGTACTCCTCAGTGCCCTATCTCTCATTGCGTCAGAGCGACCCTGGCTTGCCCTCCCAAAGGGCAACATCTAACAGTTGTGTGCGTTAAATTCGATCTGACAGTTTTCAACACATTTTCCCTGCTGGTCCAGATCCTGACTCATGCTCCGGTACTCTTTCCGCCGTCGACTACACCCGTAATGTTGTTGTCATCGGCAAACTTGCTGATCGATTTGATGACATGATTATCCAGATCGTTGATATAGATTACAAATAACAACGGACACAGGAAGGATCCCAATTTACTTCCTCATTGTGAAAGCCAAGCGACTGACCCATCCCGAGCATCCTCCCATGTAAAACCTTTCAAGTTCCTTCCATCCACTGCCTTGCCGTCAACACCATTGCTGGTCACTACCTCGTAAAGCTTTGTACGTTTCGTTAGACATGACCTAATACGCACTGGCCCATCCTGACTATCGCTAATATTCCTGTTTGTCCATATACTTCCCTTCATACCCCATGACCAGATTTAACACCGAGGACAATTCCTCCTTACGTAGAACTTGACGAGTCCTTTCTCGGCAAAACTATCATTATCATCCTGTGGCTGTCACTGATATTTATGGCCTATTGTTAAATGATCCTGCAATATTATCAGGCGCATTGAGAGTAGTCTGGAAACGGTGTCGTAGCTTTAAATAAATAATCGACTGGACTTAAATAATGAGATGCGGTACAGTAGATAGAGCACAGAACATAGAACATTACGGCATTGTACAACCCTTCGTCTCACGAGGTTGTGACATACTTTCAACTAATTCAGAATGACACATCCCCACTGCAAGTGAATCAGAATTAGAAACAAATTTAATATCACAGGCTTACGTCGTGAAATTTGTTAACTTTACAGTAGCAGTACAATTAATCTCCCTCCCGGTGGTAACACTGTGTCGAGGGCATGTCCTGTTGGTGCGCAACTTTAGTGATGGACGCCACTGTTACAGAAATCATCACTGTAATAATAATAAGTGTTGCACAGAGAATCTGCACTTATCAGCAAGTATATTTTATTATTTCAACTATAAAACACGAAGGTTCAGACGCCATCTTCACTCCACGACACTCCATGAGCAGTCAATGAACAGAAAAGTCATTACCCGGGAACCGATTCGAGGCTGGCCAGAGAGAGGGACTCGGGAGAAAGAGACGGGGACAGAGACTGGTGAGGTAGCGAGAGAAAGACGAGGGCAGAGGAAGACCCTAGGGAGGGGGCCGGGGAGGTCGAGGTATCTGGTGTGGAGAGAGATCAGTGTTTCGAGAGTGACACTAGATGTGGACTGAGATCGGAGTCGGGAGTTTGGTGGTAAAAAGCGGGAGAGAGATAGCCAGGAGAGAGAAACGCAACGGAGACGGGGACGGAGCAGAGACCGGAGGCCGATAGATTGACTGGATGAGAAACAGACTGGCGGAGATAAAGTCCAGAGGAGGGCGAAGGGTTGGGGTAGGTAGAGAGAGAGAGAGAGAGAGAGAGAGAGAGAGAGAGAGAGAGAGAGAGAGAGAGAGAGAGAGAGAGAGAGAGAGAGAAGGAAAAAAGCGGCCGACAGAGTGGGGCGGGGTAAAGGGAGAATTGTATGACAGAGCTAGTGTAGAGAGATGAGGCAGAGACTTGGGACGAAATGACTGAGGGGAGAGTCTGGGAGAGAGACCGGTGAAATAGAGAGAGATCGACGGGGAGGGGGCAGGGGAAGTCGAAAGTTCTGGGCTGAGGAGAGATACTTGGGAATCGGGGTGTGGAGGGAGATTGGAAGAGAACTCAGAAGGGGAGATTCCGAGACGCGGCTGTGTGATGGGTAGAGTAGGAGTGACGGCACGTAGAGAGAGAAACTTGTGGGAGGGAGAGGTGGGAGGGAGAAACCAGAATTGGGAAGTCAATGGAGAGAGAGAGAGAGAGAGAGAGAGAGAGAGAGAGAGAGAGAGAGAGAGAGAGAGAGAGAGAGAGAGAGAGAGAGAGAGAGAGAGAGAGAGAGAGAGAGAGAGAGAGAGAAGGAAAAAGCGGTCGAGGTGATGGAGAGATCAGATAGAGATAATGTGAGAGACGGGTGGGGGGAAAAAGAGACTGGGGAATGTAGAGAGACGGCGGCGAGTGTCTGAGAATAGAAGGACGGTGTGGGGGGGGGGGAGAAGAGAGATGCAGCCAAGATTCTAGGAGAGGAGAACTGCAGAGGGAGAGAGAAACTGAGCGAGACAGAGTGGGGCGGGGTAAAGGGAGAATTGTATGACAGAGCTAGTGTAGAGAGATGAGGCAGAGACTTGGGACGAAATGACTGAGGGGAGAGTCTGGGAGAGAGACCGGTGAAATAGAGAGAGATCGACGGGGAGGGGGCAGGGGAAGTCGAAAGTTCTGGGCTGAGGAGAGATAC